>NC_073384.1:62096000-62396000 GCF_028641065.1 Leucoraja erinaceus | reverse complement strand
AGCGGGACGGTAGTCCTGTGAGCTAACAGTGGATAAAAGTGCAATAGTTTTAGTGCAAAAACAATCAGCTAGCTCACGGTCACTTACGTGGACTGATCAGAGGACTCTAAACTTATTGTTGCAGGTCATTTTGATTCCCATCCCTCTCTCACTCTGAACTCAATTTTTAGCCTTCCAGATTCCAATGAAGCCTAGTATAAGCTAAAGGACCGACACCTCACTATCTTTCTACATGTTCATATCCGCAAGATCCCGTATTCCATTCAACAATTTTATACATTTCTTGTTTGTGTTAGAAGTTCTAATGTTAAAAGACCAACCACCAATACCATTAATTCCATAATCCTCCCTCCACAGAAGTGGCCTAGTGTGCTGAATATTTCACACAGTCGCTACTATTTCAAATTTCCAGCAACTATTTTGATATGCATCTCACATCATCTGCATGTGGCTGTTATAGTTTTTTTCCCTCTGACCGCTTCATTGATCTCAATCTATTTGCATTCCTTCAAGAGATACCAGCTTTGACGAATCAAACCGCTTTGAAAGCAATTCTTGATAACCTTGGTCTACATCCAATCAGATTTATTTTGACCCCTCTATTCCGCCTGCTCTTTGCAACTTAAATACGCTATTTTCCCAGTTTTCCAATTGAGATGGAGGATTATCCACCTGAAATGACTCTAATTTTCCCTACAATTGGTGCATGACTTACTGAGTATTTCGGGCATTTTCTGTTTTGATTTCAGATTTCTGACATCCCCAGTTATGTGGTATTTAAATAACTTCAACAGCTTCAGTGAATTAGAAAGTGAATCACAGCAAATTATTTGCAGTACTTTTAGTAAGTAAGTAAGTTTATTGGCCAAGTATTCACATACAAGGAATTTGCCTTGGTGCTCCGCCCACAAGTAACAACATGACATACAGTGACAGTTACGAATGACTCGGAAAACATTAAACATTAATAATAATAAAACATTAACGATAAAACACCATGTGAACCAACAAAATACCAGATCAAAGGGAGGCTACAGATTTTTGGCTGTTGAGTAGAGCAACTACTCATGGATAAAAACTGCTTTTAAGTCTGGCTGTGGCAGCTTTGACAATCCGGAGTCGCCTTCCAGAGGGAAGTGATTCAAAGTGGCCAGGGTGAGAGGGATCAGAGGTGATCTTGCCCGTTCGCTTCCTGGCCCCTCCTGGCCCTCTGGATGGATACACATAGATAGATACACATTTTTTTTAACCCATGTCTAGTTCATACACTTCCACAGGCTATATTGAATTAACAGTTGTCTTGCAACAAATTTCAGCATTGTTATTCATCTTTCTTTACGGGACTAACTTGACATTTGGTTCTGTTGATATGAATATAGCACAATGCTGTGATGGGAGTAAGATGGACACACAGGACACTGCAGATGCTGGAATCTTGATTACATAAAACTAACTGCTGAACCCTTCAAGGATCCCAACCCAAAATAAAATCTGTCAATTTTCCTCCACAGGTGCTGCCTGACCTGCTGAGTTAACTCCATCACTTTGTTTTTTTGCCTGAATACGATATTTAGTTGATTCACTCAAATGTATTTGCTGCATGATACCAGAGACACATTTTTACTTGCTAATTCACTTACACATTTAAAAATACATAGACCTTTCTTTCTTTCTTTATGAGTGTGTGTGTGTGTCGAAAACCCGACGTGGTAATGGTGAAATTTTAAAGAGTGGCATAGAGGGAGGGCGGAGGAGAGAGGGGGAGGGACCTCTCTCTGCCCCCTCCCTCTCTGCCCCCCTCCCTCTCTGCCCCCCCTCCCTCTCTGCCCCCCCCCCTCCTCTCTGCCCCCCTGTCCCTGCCTCCTGCCCCCCTCCCTCTCTGCCCCCCTCCCCTGTCTCTGCCCCCCCTCCCTCTCTCCCCCCCTCCCTCTCTGCCCCCCCCTCCCTCTCTGCCCCCCTCCCCTCTCTGCCCCCCCCCCTCTCTGCCCCCCCTCCCTCTCTGCCCCCCCCCTCTCTCCCCCCCCTGCCCCCCCTCCCTCTCTCTGCCCCCCCTCCCTCTCTGCCCCCCCCCTCCCCCTGGCCTGCGCCCCCCCCCTCCCTCTCCCCCCCCTCCCTCTCTGCCCCCCTCCCTCTGCCCCTGCCCCCCCCCTCTTGCCCCCCTCCCTCTCTGCTCTCTCCCCCCCTCTCTCCCCCCCCCTCCGCTCTCCTCTGCCCCCCCTCCTCTCTCTCTGCCCCCCCTCCCCTCTCTCTGCCCCCCTCCCTCTGCTCTGCCCCCCCTCCCTCCTGCCCCCCCCTCCCTGCTCTCCCCCCCTCCCTCTCTGCCCCCCCTCCCTCTCTGCCCCCCCCCCCCTCTCTGACCCCCCCCTCTCTCTCTGGTGGCCCCCCCCCCCCCCTGCGCCTCCCCCTCCCTCTCTCCCCCCCCCCTCTCTCTGCTGAGGGCCCCCCCCCCTCCTCTCTGCCCCCCCTCCTCTCTCTGCCCCCCCTCGCCCTCTCTGCCCCCCCTCCCTCTCTGCCCCCCCTCCCTCTCTGCCCCCCCCTCCCTCTCTGCCCCCCCCCTCCCTCTCTGCCCCCCCTCCCCCCCCCTCCTGCCCCCCCTCCCCTCTCTGCCCCCCCCCCCTCCCTCTCTGGCCCCCCCCCCCTCCCTCTCTGCCCCCCCCCTCCCTCTCTGCCCCCCCCCCTCCCCCTCTCGGGCCCCCCCCCCTCCCTCTCTGCCCCCCCCTCCCTCTCTGCCCCCCCCTCCCCCCCCCCCCTCCCTCTCCCCCCCCCTCCCTCTCTGCCCCCCCCCTCCCTCTCTGCCCCCCCCCTCCCTCTCCCTCTCTGCCCCCCCCCCCCTCCCTCCCTGCCACTCCCTTCCCTCTCTAGGGAGTGGTGAATATTGGGACCAATGGGTGAGCGGTGGAGTATTGTGTTTGGGAACCAGCCCTCCCCTGTAAAGCCGCCCCCGCCTCTCAATCTCTACCCCCTCCCACTACCTCTCTACCCCCCCCTCCCCTTCCCTGTCCACCCCCCCCCCCCCCATCTCTAGGAATGCCTACGCAGTTGGGGGTTATGCGTGAGTGGATATGGCGGTGGATGGGGTAAAAGGAGCAAATTAATAATATTAATATAATATGAAGGGGAGGGGTTAGTGTGTGGGGGGGGGGGGTGTTTAATGTGTGTGACGCCGATGGCTGCCCCCCCCCGCAATCGCACGTTGAGGGGACAGGACTCAACGGGTCCCCCTTGGTATACTAGAAAATAAAATACTGTGGATAATATTTTCTCTGTCTCTCCATGAGGCTCTGAGGAATTCTACAATTCTCACGTTAGCAAAATTACAGAAATAGGTGATTGATATTATCTAGTAAAACTGTTAAAAATTCTTAAAATATCTGCTTGACCCACTCTGTTGATGCCAACTGTACTGCTTAAAGTTCAACAAGATGATGAATGGAAAGGAAAAGATTATTTAGTTTGATATTTATTGATAATATGGAAATCTTGGTTTATTTCGGGGATAGTTGACGTTTTGGTTCGGGTCGGAATCTGAAGAAGGATCCCGACCTGAAATGCCACCTATTCATTTTCCTTAGAAATGCTGCCTGACCCACTGAGTTACTCCAGATGTTGGTTTAAACCGAAGATAGGCACAAAATGCTGGAGTAACTCTGCGGGACAGGCAGCATCTCTGGAGAGAAGGAATGGGTGACGTTTCGGGTCAAGACCCTTCTTCAGTTGACATTGATCCTTTCTCTTAGTACAAGACATTTTTTTTAAAAAATTTTTGATCTTGTATCCCAACCTGCAGTCAAAGAAGTATTCCACAAGTCTAGTCATGGTTATGATGGGAATTTTGACAGTCAATTTGTGATTAGCAGATCCATGAAGAGGGAAGTGATAAATGACTATATTATGTATTTCTGATACTTTTGGATGAGGAATGAATGTTGAGCAATTTCCCATGTTCTTCTTAAAGTATGACTTTAAAAAAAGCACCTGAGTGGGTAAGTCAGTTTATGTTTCATCCGGAATATGAAAATCAATTGTTAATCCATTTCATTGATGTCTGCTTTTAATCATTTATGATGGCACTTAAATCTTTCTGATGGCTTTGTGCACCTTACAGCTAAACCATCAGATACACTGAATGTCAGCATACATGAAAATAATGTTATTAAAAGTGATTGTAGAGGGGGTATTACAATTCTGATTGTGTATTATTGTCACCTGGAGAATGCTAAACGCCTCTGTAAAATTCCCCAAAGTTGTGCAAAACATTGATTGAAGTCGTGGATACCAGTATTTGGAATTTATTCTGGCAAGTGATGAACTTCAGTAATAAAAGTCACAAGTCAATGTCAGGGAGGAGGTGCATGAAAAATCCTGGGAGTTGCATTTGCAATCAGAATGTTTGCTGCTCAAACGGTGGCAGTCAGATAACATCAATACTGTTGGCACACAGCACAAAATCAATATGAAATCATTGGTGCTTGGGGCAAGATCATTTTAGACAAAGTGAACAAAAGTATGGACACAATGCCCTTGACACTAAAAATAATTTCCTAAACTGCTATCCTTTAAGCAGAATTTTATTTTCTGATGTTTAGTTTAGAGATACAGCGCGGAAACGGAAAGGCCCTTCGGCCCACCGGGTCCGCGCCGATCAGCGATCCCCGCACATTAACACTATCCTACACCCACTATGGACAAGTTTTACATTTACTAAGCCAATTAACCTCCATACTTGTATGTCTTTGGAATGTGGGAGGAAATCGAAGATCTCGGAGAAAACCCATGCAGGTCATGGGGAGAACGTACAAAACTCCATACAGACAGCACCCGTAGTCGGGATTAAACCCGGGATTCCGGCGGTGTATTCGCTGTAAGGCAGCAACTCTTCCGCTGTGCAACCGCAACTGATGTAACTGTATGCTGATTCCAAATTCAACTAAAAGGAACTTGCCAACTAGGAATTCAACAATAGTGGGTATCTCAGAACAATTGGAACCCAATGTATGCCCCCTCTACCATTGAGCTATTTGGTTTGAAATCGCATGATGCTATCCTTCCCACTGAACCATGGAGAGCTGGGCATCCATGTTGCTTGATCTCAGAGAAACCTCTGTGCTAAAAATTATCATTTAGTAGTTACGTGCTTTAATCTGTGAAAATATAGGAGAAGCACTCTGAGGAAGGGGAGGGGATCAAAGGGAAATTAAATAAAAATATTGGTTCTTACCAGGTAACCATGAGTCTACGCAAGTGATGGAAATATACTAATGCAATGACAAAAAAAAACACAAAGTGCTGGGGTAACTCAGCAGGTCAGGCAGCATCTATGGAGAACATAGATAGGTGATGTTTGCGGTCAGGACCATTCTTCAGACTGAATGTTGAGGGAGTGGGGTGGGAAGAAACCTGGAAGAGAAGAGGGGCAGGACAAAAACATGACAAATTGTTATCACCCTTGTTTGCCTTGAATCTCAATGGATGTAAATCATTTCCAAAGTCCAGGATTTAAGGGCCTGTCCCACTGACAAGATCTTTCAGCGACTGTCTTCGACCTTCAAGCTCGAGGGCACTCGCCTGAAAAACATCAAGCTGGATCGACCATCAGCGATGAAACCGCGAGCTGGATCGACCGACCGCATACACACACACACAAAATATCGCAAAGGCAGTGACCAGGGAAAGAGGGGGAGCGCCGTATGAAATTCACACCCGCGATGAACAGTAAGGTAAAAGACGGCTGCACAGTGTAGGGTAAGTCCTTTAGAGAGTGTGGAGAGAGGGGGAGGGAAGGGGGGAGAAGGGGGTAGCAGGAATGGAGATACTTTTAAGAAGCCAGCCAACTTTTAATAAAGTTTAGCAGGCATTTAAATTACCGGTCGGTTTTCCTTGGTCCTGAAAACTCCAATGAGCCAATTAAAATGCCCAGTCAACGAAGGAGATTGCCTACGGCTGCCCTCGACTGCCTATAATTACATAGCGACCCCACTCCACTGCACTAGCAGTTCAAAACAACAATACCGACCAATTCCTCAACCAAACTGAGGCCGCGAGCGAGTATGCGGGAACTTCCCTCAAGCATGAAGGAGAGTTCCTGTGACCTCCTAGGACCACGTGTCGACCATCCTGCGAGTTTGAGTCGACGGCAAACTCTTCTAAACTCGCAGATTAGGTCACCGCAGTGGGACAGCCCCTTTAAACGTCTTTCTCACACTGATGCTCGACAACTGTCACAGTGAAGTGTTCTTTACCATCTTGTAATTATCCCTCGAACCTACCCTATTCATGTACCTGTCCAAATGTTTCTTAAACGTTGCAATAGTACCTGCTTCAACTACCTCCACCAGCAGCTTAATCCATACACCCACCACCCTTTTGAGTAAAAAAAGTTACCTCGCAGATTCCCATTAAATCTTCCCCCCCCCCCCCCCCCCCCCCCCCCTCAGCTTAAACCTCCGTTGCCTGGTTCTCGATTCCCCTGCTCTGGGAAAACACTGTGCCTTTACCCAATTATTCTAAAGACCCACAGGGCAGGCACTCAGAGATTCTTCCTGAGTTGCCAGCACTGTGACTGAGCTATCGAGAGCAGGCTAGGACACTATTCCTCTCATGATTTTGTACACCACTATAAGATCACCCCTCATCCTCCTGTGCTCCAAGGAATAGAGCCCTAGCCTGCTCAACCTCTCTCTATAGCTCAGTCACTCGAGTCCTGGCAACATCTTCGTAAATCTTCTCCAAATCCTTTCCAGCGTCAACCCCTTCAATACTATTGTAGCCTTACTGCTTTGCTGGAGTTACAGCCTTCATTTGAAAAGCTAGCTTGGAGCCTTGCACTGTTATATCAATTATCGATGAAAGGAACAGTGTGCTAATCCTTCTGAACACCCTATCAGAACCCGAACCCACCATCACCTCTTTCACCAACCCCTAAACGTGACAGTTTTCAGATCAGCCAGATTGAAAATAAAACAGTATGACATCACGAAACAAATACCTCAAAGACATTTGAGAAACAGTTTGTCCTGCAGCACGCACTAAAAGCAGGCGTAAAATAATGGCCGCACAATGCCCTCTCTTTAAATTTGACTCCATTAAATCGAATAGAGCTGATACTAGAATTTTGAACCACAAGATGCAAAATGTGCACAGTGCTGGCAACCCAGGAAGAATCTCTGAGTGCCTGCCTTGTGGGTCTTTAGAATAATTGAGCTCCACTTTGGTGAACGATTGAGAGTGAATGGGAGAGTGAAGAGGCTGTGATAAGGGTTTCTCTTCCGTAGGTGCAGTTCCGCCAGCACCTATTGTAGCTGTGTTACACATCCCCGTTCCTCGTGAAATGGAGGCAATTAGTCTGCTCAGTCGCTCCCTAGGCGGGCATGCTAGCATCCACAAAGCCAACATTCAGCAAGTCATAAGTGATAGGAGCAGAATTAGGCCATTTGGTCCATCAATTCTACGCCATTCACTAATGGCTGATCTATCTCTCCCCCCTAACCCCATTCTCCTGGCTTCTCCCCATAACCCCTGACACTCGGGTTTTCTGCAAAGACCCCTTCTTTGTTGGTTGATTATTATCATCCCACTTTTTCCTCCTTTTTCCAGCTTTTCCTCATTGAGTAACACCAGTGCTTGTGAGTCAGAAGGCCAACACGTCACAGACTCTGAAGGTTGTTTAATCGCAGAATCCTGACTCTCCAGAAGCTATGTTTTCAGTAGTGAGTCTCTTAGATGAGAGATACTACACCAATGCTTTGCTGCTCTCTTAGGTAGATGTAAATATCACAAACACAGCAATGAAGAAGGGCAGACAGCATTATCTGCTCAAGACTTGATCCTCAATTATTATATTCCGTATAAATAATCCAGCCATTATCGCATGGCTGGATGTGAACGTTTGCTGGGCACTAATGGACTGCCTTCTACAAAACTGACAAGTCTTTAATATGTTGGAATTATAAACAACTGCAGATGCTGGTTTACAAAAAAAAATCATAAAGTGCTGGTGTAACTTACTAGTGGATGAGGCAACATCACTGGAGGATATGGACAGGTGATGTTTATGGTCAGGACCCTTCTTCAGACTGATTGTAGTAGGGTTAAGAAAGCTGGAAGAGTTTGGGGGACAGGGACTTGAGAGGTGGATACAGGTGAGGGGGGCTTGATTGGCAAATGGGTGGACAAAGACAAGAGATGAAAATGAGACGACAGTGTATGAAAAGGAGAGAAGATGAGTGAAATGTGAAGCCAGAGGAAGGGATATAAGTGGAAAAGGATTGGGGGAAGGGGTAAGGCTGCAAGATCTAAACCAGAGTACATAATTTCTGAAGGCCTTTGTTCTGAAAACCTTCATCTTCTGAAATTCTTTAATAAGGTTCAACGTTGCCATTGGAACATCCTATGGTGATGAATTGCCAGTCTTTCTGTCCTTCACCTGCAATAACTCCAAAAGGGTCAATCGTAAATGGATGTGCCATGATGAAGAAATGGGTACCAGGAAATGAGAGTGATAGATCAATGTATTTACCTGCCACTGAAGCGTTAAAGGAGCAGAAACTGGGTTGAAAGATAACTAAGGATAAAAAGTCACGATATTCCCACTTCCATAAAATCTAAACTGGTTATTCAATAAAATACCTTATAAATGTAAAACTTATTCATTTAACTCGAGATTTAGGAGCATACAAGATAAAATCTGGATCTGTGGTTATGCAAATAAACTTCTGCTTGAATTGTGACCAACCAGATTTATATTTTCGATTTTAATTTCAGTCCTGAAAGGTATACAATATATCTCTGCACTGATAGGAACAAATGCTGATTATTCTTACATACATTCATGAACCCAGAGAGACATATAGCTATACAGCACAAACACAGGCTCTTCAGTTTCCATTCGGACCGAGTTGGCATTCTGGGCTAGCCCCCTTTGTCTGTATTTGACCCCACATCACCCTAACCCCCCCCCCCCCCCTATCTATATATCTGTTCAGTTGAAGGAAAGCAGAGAAGAGATTAGAACATTTATATATATTCCAGCTGTTAATATTTATGGAGGCATTGAAAATGAAGTGGTACTGTCAGATTGGTATAAACTATTCACAGACGAGAAGCTCTAAAATTTCATACTAGCTTTCTTTGGTTAGTCCTTGTTACTGATTCCATGAATGCTATATCATTAGGCAATGTTGACTGTGAGATCAATCCTACAAAGACTGGAATCATCAATCTTATTGATGAATTGCCTGCTTCATGCTTATTTGCTAGATTTTATCTTACCTCCAACTAGTTGATATGTTTTTAAAAAGTCAAAATGATTTGGAATATGGCTTCTATTTGATATTAAGGATGATCAATCAGGTTATTGTACAGGGAAGCTACCAGGTACATCAGTTTTCTCATGTATCATATGGAGCCAAGTCATATTAAACATAATTTCTACACCCTTGAAAGATTCACTAATATCATGGGAGCAATAGACTAAATGCAAATTTACATCTGCTAACCATTTGATTCAAAACAAATCATCTGGAACATGAAATGATAATGCTCAGTGAACATACAAGTTAAATCTAGCATCATGAATGTTACTGATAAATTTCCTGGTTCATTCCACGTTTAACTACATTTTAGTTAATAGACAATAGACAATAGGTGCAGGAGTAGGGCATTCGGCCCTAAGAGCCAGCACCGCCATTCACTGTGATCATGGCTGATCATCCACAATCAGTACCCTGTTCCTGCCTTCTCCCCATATCCCTTGACTCCGCTATCTTTAAGAGCTCTATCCAACTCTCTCTTGAAAGCATCCAGATAATTGGTCTCCACTGCCTTCTGAGCCAAAGAATTCCACAGATTCACAACTCTGGGTGAAAAAGTGTTTATTCATCTCCGTTCTAAGTGGCATACCCCTTATTCTTATACTGTGGCCCCTGGTTCTGGACTTAATTCAAGTCCAGCTGAATATGTTCAACATAAATTAAATTAAATAAGATTTGTGTTTTGGGGGTAAATGGGCTGAAACAGAGATTGCTTTGGGGTTGAAATGTTGTGTAATATTCTGAAGCAGCAGCTCAGAAGTAACAATGACTCCTTTTGAGACTCAGTTTAAAAGCAAGTGGAGGGTATCTGCAGTTTTCAGAATCGAAGGATTCTTATGGGTTAAGAATGTTCTGTGGCTGTGTTTAGATTGTTTCCAGTACAACGATATGTAAATGGAAAGTGAAATAGAATCAGCATGGAGATATAAAGATGATCTGTAACTGAGTCTGGGTTTACATTGAATGTAACCAAAACTATTGCATTACCAGAAGGCTCACTAATTGTACCTTTGGCAAAGAACTTGAACACCTCTATTGTCTCAATGCCTCTGGTTTGTATATTGATATATACCAGGGAACTTGTCAACTTATGCTTCATGAAGAATATCTCTATTAACTATAAATAAGATCAATCTTTAGTCCTGACAATATCATACTGCATTGTGTTTTGTTGATTTCACTGGCTTTGAAGCTTTTTTGCTTTATATATTTTCTTACTATGGCGTTGCCTGTACTGAATGCTCACATATTTATTTCCTTATAATTTCAATGATAAATAATCATGTTTCCTTGTAATACCTTGATCTGCTGGATATTGACCTCAGGCTTGCTCTAAATATGATTAAACATAATTACATATGTATAAAAATGTTTTAACTTTGTTTTCAAATTATTCATTAAATACCATTTCCTGCACTAAATACCTATTCCAAAAAAAGGGCTATAGAATGAGAGAAAGGTTGATCAGCAAAATGAGGCCTTTCAGCCGATGTTCATGGTAGCTTTCTACCAAATGTATTCTTTCGTTCCACCAACCTACTTTTATCCATTGCCTTGCAAATTATTCTACACCATATATTTATTAAATTACTAGACTAAGTGGGACCCGTTGGGTCACATGTTCACACGGGAGGGCTGGTCTCCCAAAGCAATATTCCACCCCTCCACCAATTACAATATTGGTGGCCAGTACGGGGGGGGGGGGGGGGCTTTCTGGAACACTGGTGTGGGTGTTGTGTGCTGAAGGGACTGGTCTCTAGAGGGCTAGTATGGACATTGTGGGCCAAATGGACTATTGGGGTGGCAGCTCAGTCCCTCAAGCCTGATGTGCTGGCAGCTCACTCATGGCTGGTGGGCTGGCAGTTGACTCGAGGCTATTCCTTTAAATTCCATTTCAAGCAGGGTGCAAGGCCACCGAATTCAAGTGCGGTTTCATACCACTTTCAGCGGGGTGCAAGTCAACCAAATGCAAGTGCAGTTTCATACCACTTCAAGCAGGGTGTAAGGCCACCAAATTCAAGTGCAGTTTCATACCACTTCAAGCAGGGTGCAAGGCCACCAAATTCAAGTACAGTTTCATACCATTTCATGCAGGGTGCAAGGCCACCACATTCAAATGCAGTTTCATACCATTTCAAGCAGGGTGAAACCACCATAAAACCACACAAAACACCACACTCACAGTTTAGTTGACATTTAGTGTGTTCAGTTGATTCACAGCTCATGCAGAGACTGAGCCACACCCACACTTCCTGGTTTTATAATCCCTCGCTCCTCCCACCGGAAAGATGTGGCCTTCATGGCGTGATTAACAGGAGAGAGATTCTCAACATTCTTTAAACACTAATAACACTTTTATTTTTAATTGATGGGAAGAATCCTCTGCACCTGATGAGTGGAGGGGGGACTCAGGAAGATGGCCAAAAATCATAGCTGTAAGTGGCAGCGTTTTATCTAAAATCAATATACAGTGCAAACAGGAAGTTGTCAAGTTTAGACCACCAACCATTTGCAGTGCTTTTACTTCAACCCAAAACCCCACCCAACCATTTGCAGTGCTTTTACTTCAAACCAACCACATTTTTATTTTCAAACCACTTTAAGGGCACTCAAGGTCAGTAAAACCATACTCACAGTTTAGTAGACATGTGTTCAGTGTTATTCACAGCTCAGACTGAGAGACGTGACCCTCTCACTTCCCCCATCTTGCAGAGATTGACCAAGGCACATCACTTCTGGTTTTTATAGTCCCTGCCCCCTCCCACCAGCAGGGGCAGCAGCGAGAATGTCAACATTTTTAAAACATTAATAACTCTTTTATGCTTCATCGATGGGAAAAATCCACTTGTCCCGCACAGCGGAGGGGGACTGAGTAATCTGGCCAAAATCACGGCCATGAGTTTTTTCAAAAATCATGAAACAGAAAAACAGGATGTGATCAAGATCTTACTTTTAGTAATATAGATGTCTCAAAGGCCATAATACAATCAGCCTCAGTGCATTCTATGTTGCAACTATATGCTTCATAAATAGATTTTGTCGCACTTTACTAATTTCCCCTGTAAATTATATCTATCACCTCTAATCCTTGTTCCCTCCACCAACTGAACATCAGCTCACTCTCCATCTTGTCCAGATTCCTCATCATTTTATGTATTTTTATCAAGTTTCCACTTACTGTATATCATTCCCAGCCTCTCCAATTTATCCTTGCAACTGTCGGCCCTCAGTCCAGAAACTATTCTCATAAATCTTTCCTGGATCATCTCTAATGCATCGTGCAATCCTTCCTGTAACGTGACATCCAGAATTGAAAGCATTACTGCGGCTGAGACTGGACTCATGTTTTACAAGTGCTCAGTATAAAATCCCTAACGTTATACTCTGTTGGTTAAACTCAGGATTGTTTGTGCTTTATTTACTATTTTATATACTACTTTCCCCAAATGCCCAGCCACGTGGACCTATTCTCCCAGTCCCTTTGCCCTTGCACCCCTTTTAAAACTGTATCTTTCACTTCACATTGCCTCTCCTCATCATTCTGATCAAAATGTATAATTTCACATTTATTTGCACGTGTCTGTCCATTTCATCAGCCTATTCATGCACTGATGCAATCTATCAGTAACCTCTTCCCAGTTCACAATATGCCAAGTTTCATACGCAGCAAATATAGTATTGTGGCTTGCATCCTAAAGTCTAGGGTCATTAATGTAAATTAAACAAAACAATGACCTTAACACCAAACGCTGGGAAACACCACTAATCAACATCCACCATTCTGAAAAGCAACCACTCTCCTCTACTTGCTGATACTTGACCAATTGTGTACAATGTTGTCAATGTTTTCTATGCCACGTGCTTCACCCTTGCTGTACAGTACCTCACCAAAGGCCTTTTGGAAGCCCAAGCACACTACATCATTTGCATTATTCTTGCTTATATATGACCTCATTAATTAACTATTAAAATCAGTTAAACACAATTTGGCCTTAATTTTTCAATTCTCCTCCAGGTGACTATTAATATTGTACCAGTTCAATGCTAAATGTCAGAGTCACGGTAGTCATACACCACAGGAACTGGCTCCTTAGCTGATCAAGTCCATCAAGTATTCACCTGGAATAATTGCAGTTACCAGGACTTGGTCCATCGCCTTCTAAGCTTTGGTGATCCAGGTGCTTGTCTAGATACTGTCTAAATGCATCTAAAGGCTTTCCCACCACTGACATTAATCCCTGTTGCTGCGCTTGACTTTACTCCTTTCATTAAACAATCATTTTCTAGTCTCTAACCCTCTGGCATATTCCCTGTATTGAAAGAGCATTGGAAGCTTGTGGTTAATGACCATTTAATTTCCTTCCAAATCCTACTTGCATCCAATCTTGTCCTGGTGATATATTTACTTGAAGTATAGCCAACTTTCCTCACATCTCACATGCTATTAATTTTTAGATGTCTCCTCTCTTTCACTCCTTATATTTTTTTGCTTTAAAAAACAAACAAGACCTATTCACCCTCATTTCTGTGTCCTCCCTTCTATATTCCCACCGTTTCCAAATGCATCTATTTTAAAATTGTTGTGATCTTGATCTATGCAATTGGCTTCAGCCCAACAATCTTCTAGTCTGCCCTGCATCAGAAATGTTGGCCTTTTAACAATATGCCTCCCCGATCCTATGTGGATGGTCATGTTTTAAGCTGTCTAAATCCTTCTGGAATTTCTTCTCTTGATCTCTGTGCTTCGTCACCATTCCTCTTTTAAGATGATCCTTAAAACCATTTGTTTACCAACCTTCTGGACATCTGTTTGAGTATCGCCTTTGGTTTCAATTATTGTTCAGCAATGTTTTATAATTCAATAAGCGATGATGTTTCACTGCATTCAAGGTACTATATAAATAGAATTTGTTCATATCTTTGGTTAACTTGCACATGTAATGGATGAAATAAGCTTAATACATTTCTGAAAGCCCAAGCAGATCAATTTCCATTCCCATGTTTTACTTTATATTATCTGGTACTCTACAACATATATCAACAGTGTGCTTGTACCCTTTTATCCAAATACCCAGTTCACACTTACATTCAAAACCCAGGGCTAGTTTTGATGTTCCAAAGTTTTCATTAACTATGCAGATGATCTTGTAACTCGCCACATTAGCCTTGACTCTGAACTGTAGGTTAAATCCCAAGCCTACAATTAGCCTGATGAAGGGTCCCGACCTGAAACGTCATGATCCATGTTCTCCAGAGATGCTACCTGATCTGCTGATTTATTTCAGTGCTTTGTATCATTTTCTGTAAACTAACCCTTGTTTCTTCTTTCAGTGAATAGTCTGGGTCGATATGATACTGATGGGATGTAGCATCTTAAGAGTGCTGCCTTTTTGATGGGACCTCAAGAAGGCTGCAGTGTGCACTCTTATTTGATGTTTTGGATATTGTTGGCAAGAAATTAGTATCTGCATTTGATGTACTACAAGATCCTATGGAGCTTCAAAAATATGTCACCGCCAGTGTGCACTTTTGGATGTGAACAATGTCAGCTTCCAGATTGATGAGGCCATTAGCTCTGTGCAGTGAGTGCCTGCTGCAAGCTTGCAAAGGAGACAAAATGTACCAGTGTTGATTTGTGTCAGTGTTGGAATTTTGGAGTGCAATGATATATTCAGCACCCTCTCTCAATCCTGTATTCTAGGTCATATATTCACCAGCAACAAGCAATTCTTTATCCTTTTACCAGTGATATTAGAATATAGAACATAGAATAGGAACAGGAACTTCAACCCACGATTTCTATGCTGACCATAATGCCTGCACATGTCAATACCCGTCATTTCCCTAGATAGACACAAAATGCTGGAGTAACTCAGCGGGACAAGCAGCATCTCCTTAGAGAGGTAAAGTGTGACGCTCCGGGTCGAGATCCTTATTAAGAAGGGTCTCGACCCGAAATGTCAGCCATTCCTTCCAATCAGAGATGTTGCTTGTCCCACTGAGTTACTCCAGCATTTTGTGTCTAAGTTTGGTTTAAACCAGCATCTGCAGTTTCTTCCTACAATCATTCAATTCCCCGCTTGTTCATGTGCCTGTCCAAATGTCTTTCAACTTAAGTATTATATTTGCTTTCACCATTTCCCCTGGCAGTACATTACAGGCACCCACCACTGTGTAAAAAATCTTGAATCATAAATCTCCTTTAAGCTTTCTGCCTCGCACCTTAAAACTATTCCCTCTAGTATTTGCCATACCCACCCAGAGAAAAGGATTCTGACTACCTAACCTGTCTAAGCCTGAACTTGAAGTATTGAAAGCGATTATCAACTGTCTTCAGGATATTTACTGGTAGACAG
This sequence comes from Leucoraja erinaceus, assembly GCF_028641065.1. Classification (NCBI taxonomy): domain Eukaryota; kingdom Metazoa; phylum Chordata; class Chondrichthyes; order Rajiformes; family Rajidae; genus Leucoraja; species Leucoraja erinaceus. Next base: position 62,380,336 of record NC_073384.1, on the reverse strand, counting down.
ACATAAATGCTGGAGAAACTCAGCGGGTGAGGCAGCATCTATGGAGCAAAGGAAATAGACAACGTTTCGGGTTGAGACCCTTCTATTGATTTCTTCTCAATTAAATGCGATTGTAGAATATTTCTGCTTACTATACTTATTTCAAGTTTCAGAATACTTAGGAGATAGGTGGCAAATAAATCTTGCTGATTATTGAGGCTATTCTATGAATCAGATGCTCTAAGAATTACAGAACGTTGTGGATGTAGCCCAGCTCATCATCGGCAGTCACTCGAAATGAGTATGTTTGTCCTCTCCATAGGGTCGCCTAGTTGTGGGTCTGTAGATGTCTGTAGAGGCAGATCCGCGATCCATACACCTTGGTGCAACGTGGGCAGTGGAGACTGGTGGTGGTTGGTAGTCATCGAGCCCCTTACGGTGCTATCTCTTTGTCTCTGCGACACGGCGTAGTTCCAAATGCCAATAGGCTTTATGCATTCTAGCTACAGAGAAACGAAACTGAGGGGAAAAATATCGTCTATGCAAACCAAGGTGGGAGAAGAAGATGGAAGAGGAATAGGAGAAGGTCTTTCAGTAAAGAAAGTTGTATTTGTCGATGGTGTTAAATAATCAATTTCATTTCTACCTCCATGAAGAATAAAGTGCAAATTGCTTTGATAAAAATGTTGTCACTGATAGCGGCCACTGGCTACAGACACATCTGGAACCTCTGAGAAAGGAATGGATTGTCAAAGGAGCTACAGTAATGGGCATTTTACCAAATCTCACAGTTTCATCTGCAGTGAAAGGGAGATTGCTAAGGTTCTCTGTACATTTCATTCTCAGCCGTGTATGAAGTCCACCTAATGTCATCTCCTACATTAAATGAATTCTCTTGTTAAGTAGCCATGAATATGACTTAATCATCATCTTGCCATTTTACAATATTTGGGCATTTGAATGAAGAAAGACGGAGTAATTTTGTGGCACAAAGAAGCAGAGGATGAAATATCCATGACTACACCATCCGTAGCTTGTATGTGGGAAGGTATTTTGGAATGAAGACCATAAGGCCATTTGGCCCATCAAGTCTGCTGTGCCATTTGATCATGTTTGATTTATTTTTCCCTCTCAACCCCATGCTCTTGCCTTCTCCCTGTAACTTGTGGCACCCTTACTAATCAAGAACCTATCAATCTCCAATTAAAAAATTCCCATTGATTAATCTCCCCTATTATTTGCAGCAATGAATTCCACTGATTGATCACCCTCTGACTCCTTCTCGTCTCCATTCTAAAGTTCTGTCATTTTCTTCAGAGGCTGTGTCCTCTGGACATAGACACTACGAGAATCCTCTCCACATCCACTCAGAATTACGCCATTTGGCCCATCAAGTCCACTCTTCCATTCAATCTTTCCCTCTCAACCCCATTCTCCTGGCTTCTCCCCATAACCCCTATCACCCATACTAATCACAAATCTGTCAATCTCTGCCTTAAAAATATCCCTTGACTTGGCCTCCGCAGCCTTCTGTGACAATTAGTTCCACAGATTCACCAGCCTTGGGGACTCTTGATCCTCCTGACAGGGAATAGTGTCTATTCCCCTAACTATATTATCTCTAATGACAACTACAATGACAGCTTGGTGTTCTCACTTCCTATAGAATATATGTCCTTTCTCCTCTATCCCATCTCCTCCACCAAGGCTTCCAGCTTAGTTTATAATCTTGATCATCTCATCAAACATGCAGTGCCCCTCCTCATTGTTTTCCAAGTAAGATTATCTTACAAGAGTGCATGGCAGATCCTAATCCAGCCACGATGTGCTGCCCTTTCATATGTTCCTTTAATTGTAACTGGTGCAAGCCACTCACAATATTGGTACCCTTCTGATGTGTGCACCCAGCCAATACTAACTGCACTGTTCACCCACGTGTCAGCAACACCAGGTGAACATTCCACCAGTTTTGACAAACTATCAAATTTTGTCTACATGGAATCTCTTACGGAAGTGTCACAAAAGTCAACAGGAAAAGTGTATTTATTGCCAGTTTGGAGCTTGCTTGGTTTAGACAATCCCAAACACTCACGTATACTCATGGCATATTCCAGTTCCAGAAGAATAATTTGATTACCTCAACAAGATTAATGTCTTCACAATGCAGCCAAGAAACGCATCTTGCTTTAAGTCAGGACCCAGGCTGCTGGAAGCAAAGAAAAGCAAACCACAGGGAAAAAAAACGCACTGTTTCAGAGATGATGGAAGAATTAAAGAAACGCAAAGGAACAGAATAGTCCTGTTTTTATATGAAATATCATTCTTTTTGATGGCTGGCTGAATCTCATCATGCAATTCCTATGAAGTAGATATTGTTTACTAAATGTGACATGATTGTTTATGGTTAACTATGATGAAAGCCAGTATTGAGGCCATCATATCAGCTGCTGCATACAGTAGGTAGGTTGGAACCACAGTTACACACTACCAGTTACATTACTTCAATCTGTGGGCACAGCAAGTAGCAGCAATTCTCTGCAGAATGAGGTCACTTAGCTTTATTTCATTAGATTTATTAATAATATCAGCATCAAAATCAACATTTTTCATTATATTACAGCTATCCCTAATGCCCTCTTTAAGGAATGATTGAACAAAGCATTGAACTATTTTCTGAAATTCCACTGATTTCCATTTGGCCTCAAATATCTCTACTTTCCTTCTTGGAAAATAAATTTAACGTAAAAATAAATGTAGATGGGGGTATAAAATACATTTTTTTTTTAAAAACACGGTTGGTATATCCTTTTTTGCGAGTTTTGTGTTACAATAGAGCGATTGTTGTTCCTTTTTTTTCTTTTCTTTCTAGGGTCTTATTTCCTTTCTTTACTTCCTTCTCTAACTTCTCCCCTAAGGGGCTTTCTTTTCCCAACACTTTCCTGCACCTTCACGATTCTTGCCCATTTTCCTTACTTCTTTTATTTCTATCTTTTTTAAAGCTCGAAAAACAAAGTGGTACAACAAATGTAATAAGATATATGTGAGGTGTATTATTGTAATTTACTGTACTTCTAATAAAAATATTTAAAAAAAAAAAAAAATGTAGATAAAGTCTTATCTGAACGAATGTAATTAACAGGCATGTAACAAAACCATTTTAACTCTAACCCAATTCTCCTCTTGTGTGATAGAAGCATTTAGCACTTTTCTGATAGATTCGATGAAGCTGTGGGAACTAAGGTCTCACACGCCTCCCAGCTGCTGTGGCCCAAGACCAAATTTAGTTTAATTTAGAGATACAGTGTGGAAACAGGCCCTTCGGCCCATTGAGTCCGCACCAACCAGTGATCCCTGCACATTAACACTATCTGCACACACTAGGGAAGATTTCCTTTTATACCAAGCCAATTAACCTACAAACCTGTACTCTTTGGAGTGGGAGGAAACCGAAGATCTCAGAGAAAACGCACGCAGGAGATGGGGAGAACATACAAACTCCGTACACCCAAACACCAGTGGTCAGGATCGAACTTAGAATCCGGGGCTCTAGCACTGTAAGGCAGCAACTCTACCGCTGCGCCACCCTGCTGCCCAGAATTCTATAAGTTCTTCTATGTTCCAGCCCTTACACTGCTACGTACAGGGCTGAGCTGACCACAATCATCAAATTGCACTGATGTGTGGTTATCGATGTGATGTTGTGCTGAAAGTCAGCTGACCTATAAAGGTAAAATAGAATTAACCTGCAATTAAATAGCACTTTCATTGGCAGGATACCCTGAGCTTGTTAGGAATTAATTGCGTTTAAAGCAAATAGGAAAAATCCCCATTAAAAATAAATTGAAGGATATGTTAGCCGAGATATACCTCAAACTTCATTCCACTTCTTCAAATAATACCCATGAATCTTATACATCCAGTTTGGATTTTAGATGAGTGTTTCATGATGTAAATATATTTTTGCCACATCACTGTTGACCCTATTACCTCTATAGGATATCAACTAACGTGTCGAACAAAAGTCTAAATCAAGGTTTAGTACATCTTTATTAAAATAGACACAAAATGCTGGAGTAACTCAGCGGGACAGGCAGCATCTCTGGAGAGAAGGAATGGGTGACGTTTCAGATCATGACCATTCTTGTGTCTGTTTAAATCACCATCTGCAGTTCCTTCTTACACATTTAGTCTTTATTCCCAGGATGCAGGAAGACGTCAGCGCTGGCAAGAGACTGTAGATGATGAACTTTACGCAGGAAGGCTTGGACTCGCCTTTGTCATCTTGGTTCAGCTGCTCCTGGCTGGTACAACGCCCCCAAGGTGTCAGCAAATGCAGTAGCCACTCGCCTGCTGGCCAACTCGAAGGTCGCCACTTCCAAGGAAGCCCGACAAGAAGTGAGACGGAGCCTGACAAAGTCCATCTCTTCTTCACCATCCTCAAGCCCCTTTCTAATCCATACCTTCCAGTTGATGTAAACAAATGCCTGCCCTCTACTAAAGCTGGGAAAGCAGCAGGAGTTGATGGGATCGACCCAGAATTTCTGAAGAACCTTAGCCCCCATGAACGCAACGGGCTGGCTACTTCTTTCACCCATGTTCATTGTAGTAGAATTATCCCTAAGGCCTTGAGAGAGTCTAAATTCATCGCCATTCTCAAGCCTGGGAAACCTGCTGATAGATACGCACCCATCTCTCTCTTGTGCACATCCTACAAGCTGTTTGAGCGCCTCCTGCTTGCCAGGATGTCTCCATCGGTAGAACCTGTTCTGCCCAGAGAGCAAGCTGGCTTTAGACCTGGTAGAAGCTGCACAGATCAAGTCCTTGCCCTCACTACCAATATAGAGGCTGGCTACCAATGTGCCCTGAAAACTGATGTTGCTCTCATCGATCTGTCATCAGCACTATGTAGAGACATGGTCTGTTGCTGAAAGTTTCCAGAATCTTGAAGTGCTAAACCACCATGCATGCCCTCTCATCCATCCTCAGCAACTGTAGATTTAGGGTCTTGCCTTGGAACCAGCCCAGCTCCTGAATGATGGTGTCCCCCAGCGCTCTGTCCTAGCTCCCCTACTCTTCAACATTTATGTGAGTGACATGCCAACTACCTCATCCAGGAAGTTTGCATATGCAGATGACCTTGCCCTTGCCTACCAGGGAGCTGCCCTTGAGGATATCAGATGAGTGCTAACCCAAGACTTGAAGGGGATGGAGTACTTCATCTTCGGGCAAGCTTAGCCCTAGTCCGCTCAACAGCCAAGTTTTGCTCAACAGTTTGGCCTAATAGCTGCCACACCAAAAGAGTTGACACTGTCCTTAACTCCACAATGCGGGTCATCACAGGGACGTTTAAGTCAACACCTTTGCAGTGGCTCCCTGTCCTCTCTCATATCGCACCTCCCAGCATACGCAGAAGGGAGAGGATGTTGAAAGATTGGTGCACCATTGAGGCTAACCCTGATCTTCCCATCCATGCTGACATGAACAATCTGCCCAAGATGTGCCTGAATTCCCGCAAACCCTTCTGGTCTTCCGTTAAATCCCTGGAAGACTTTGATTCCGAGACTGAGTGGCCTGGAAAGATGTCAACACCAACAATGGAGAGGTCATCACAGTGAAACCACCGGGTTTTCACCTCCATCGCAAGCAATGGCTAATCCTGAACAGTATCAGCACCCTCCGTGCACAGACAGCCCATCTCCTGCATAAGTGGGGGATTGCGACTGGGGACATCCAGACCCCACATCGTAAATGACTGCTCACTGAAGCTTTTCTCTGGTGGCATCAAAGCCATCCACCCAGTAACTGATGCTGTCCTGGTCTGGATGTCTACCCTTGATATACAACTTTAGGCTGAGCACGCCATACACAAGAAGAAAAAGTCGTTATTAACACTTGAGAAACTTAAGCATGCATGCGAACCATTGACTTCTAATAAGGTCTCATTTACTTTACTATTTCAACATCACTTCATAAACTAAATCACAAAACTCATGACTTGGACTCAGATATATTACCCATATGAATGAATTGGCCAGATTCACTCTGTTTGTAGGGGGTAATCTTCTCTAACTTTCGTACTCAGGTCCCTTCTTCTTGTGATGGTTGTTCCCGGGTTGTCACCGTCGAAGTCTCGGACCGCCGTTCTTTTACACTAATTTCCCCTTCAAACTCCAAAAGGAAGCCTTTGTTCTAACGAAATGAAATGATGAAATGATTCAATTTATTGTCATTGTCAGTGTACAGTACAGAGACAACGAAATGCATTTTTAGCATCTCCCTTGAAAGGGAGACGCAGGGCGTCGCGGTGTGCCTGCGCCTGCCGCCGTAATTACATTAGGCTCCCACAATTCTGGTCAATCATTTCAAGTTGTCACTCATCCAAGTGCTGAATAAACAAAACACATCTTTGTTCCTTATCAGGCTAGAGAGTTCTTAATTATGATGCCTGTTCATATTTTCATCATACAGTTCCTTGGCAAAATGGCTGTTCCCAGATACCTTATCTTCTCAAGGCAACACTACATAGCCACGGAGTTACCCTCAGCTCTGCTCTCACCAGATGTCCATCACATGACAATTTCCACAGTGCTTCTTTGTTCTCGTGATCCCAGCGTTTCTCTGTAGCTAGTAGCATATTCGCAAAGCTTGTCGGGATGCTTGACATCAAGGGTGAGGAAGGAACTGCAGATGCTGGTTTAATCCGAAGATAGACACAAAATGCTGGAGTAACTCAGCTGAACATGCAGCATCTCTGGATAGAAGGAATGGGTGACTTTTCGGGTCGAGACCCTTCTTCAGACATCAAGTCTCCGTCTACCAATTATCACCAATAATGAGCATTGGATCTGCATGAGAGGGTGTGACGACAGAACCAGTAAGATCAGTGACAACCCGTTAGATATTCAATGGGAGGTTTGGATTAGTAACAGGATGTGCTGAGCCTTGACCATGACCCATGGTCAATGTATGAGGTAAATGGCAGGACACGTAACGACATTGATGTATAGAGGGATCATGGGGAGCAAGTCCATAGCTCATTGGAAATGTGGAAAGGGGGGTTAAAATAGGCAAACAGCATGCTTGCCTTCGCCAGTCAAGGTGTTGAGGATAAGTATTGACAAGTCATGTTGCAGCTGCCTAAAGCTTTGGTTAGGCCACATTTGTAGCATTGTGTGCAGTTGTGGTTGTCAGACTGCCGGAAGGATGTGGAGGCTTTGCAGAGATTGCAGGAGATTTTCACCAGGGTGTTGGCTGGATGGCGAGTATTAGCTGTAAAGAGATGTTGGCCAAACTTGCACTGTTTTGCCGGAGTGTCAGAAGCTGATGAGAAGCATTGACAGGGTAGATGGATAGAGTCTTTTTCCCAGAATAGAAATGCTAACTACTTGAGGGCATAGGTTAACAGTGCGAGGAGGAAAATTTAATGGAGATTTCCAAGGCAAGTATTTTACACAGTTGCCTGATTGCCTGGAACATGCTGCCAGCGAATGTGGTGGAAGCAAATGTGATAGTAACATTTAAGAAGCATTTCGACAGACAGTCGGGGATTAAGGGGATACACACTTTATCCTGGCAAATGGAACTAGTTCAGTTCGGCATTGTGGGCCGAAGATCTTGTTCCGGTGCTGAACTATTCTATGTCTTAAGACCCAGGATTAAAGCTGAGCTGTTGGTGTTTGTGTCACACCATTTCATATATGCGATGGACTGAAATTGGGCAGACTATCCCTGTATTGCAAGCCATAATTTTCTGTCCCGATGACCTCTGGTACAATCTCCACTGTTGTCTCAGCATTGGTATGTTTAATGAGATGAAATGTTGCTCACATGGGAATCACATGGGATTTGGTCCAGAGTTATAGCCTACAGCCTCAATGAATGTCAAATCAAAAATAAATCTAATTAACTGAGCACCTTTTGCAAAAGCAGCCAAAGGCAATGATATCCCAACAAGCTCCCAGTACAACTTCCCGGCTTCCATGGGGTCTTGTTTATTGGGATTAATTGCTGTAAAACCTAGCCAGCAGGTATCCACTCGCTGGGTTCAGCAGGGGAGGATGCCAGAGGCATTACCTTGTCAGTGACCCCTGAGAGGCAATTCATTGCAGATATTTTAGCTCTTGACTGAATCTCAATCCCCAATCAGTTGGCAGCCAGAGGAGCTGATCCCACCATTCTGGCACCATAATCTTGTGTGGCAACAATCTATTGCAGTTTTTGATGCAAGGTTTTGACCTGAAATGTTAACCATTCCTTTCCGTCCACAGGTGTTTCACGACCCAATGACTTCCGCCAGCAGATTGTTTGTTGCTCCACATTCCAGCATCTACAGTCTCTGAAGAGTCATGAGTGTTATACTGTCATATGTCCCAGATAGAACAATGAAATTCTTACCTGCATGTCTCATGTCTCCTACAGCAGCTACAGTTGTGGAACGTTCCTGCAGAACTCTCTGCCCTGGTTAGCTCTTCCAAAGTAGATTGTAATGCTGTAAATCCAATCTCCCTGTAAAGGACCTGTCCCACTTTCCCGAGTTATTCACAAATTCTCCCGAGTTTTCCCCTTGATTCAAACTCGCAGAATGTTCGTAATGGGTCCGTAGGAAGCTGTAGGAGTCCGTAGATATATCGTAGCGGCTCATTATGCCAGCCGTAGGTACCAGGGGCATCAGGTAAGTTGGGACCTTTTTTCCAGCCTGATAAAAAATGTCCACGAGTAAACAAATAGTCGGGAGGATGCCCTGAGTATCTACGCTGGCATAACAAGCCGCTATGATATATCTATGGACTCCTATGGCCTCCTACGGATCCGTTACAAACATTCTGTGAGTTTAAATCACGGGAGAATTTGTGAATAACTTGGGAAAGTGGGACAGGCCTTTGACTTGGCAGCTGCTGCATATTGTTGAACTCTGTGCTCAGTGGCGATGAATACTCGTCTTTAAAAATAACAACCCATTGGATATATGCCTCCATACATATCAGTCAAGACCAGTGATGGTGCCTATTAGGCACCGCGACTACAAATCTTATGTTCTCATCACTTTATGTAGGTATGTTGCAAAACCTACCTTAAGCGTCGCTGCAGATCTGTCTAAGCCCGTGTGTGCGATTTTGGCGCTGTTGAGAGGGGGGCGGGTTTAAAACGCGATTTTCCCTAGGCTGTTCAAATCGAGCTTGTTCAGCCTACTTAGTTGCTGACAAAAAATCTCTTGGAGGTTTGTTGGCTGGAGCTATTTTTACATTTAGTGGGTATATTTAATTATTATAGTAGGTTAAAAATTATCCTCCAAACCAGCGACCGCGGGCTGGATTTCATACAGGGGACAACAGAAGGTAGGTTGGTTATTTTTACATTAAAAAGCGCTTCTTAAGATCCCTTTATACAAAGTTTTATGTTGCGAGTAGCTAATTTGTGGCCCCATTAAATTCCGCAGTATTTTTCTGGGCATTTGCGGTACAAATCTACCGCAATGTGAACATTCTAAACCAGCGCGTTCCACAGGATCCCACTCAAAAGCTGATTTAAATGGCCATTAATTTACAGCAATTGAACACTAAATTCCTTCCATTTGGCCTATAAATTAATGTAAATGAGATTTAAAAATCATGTTTTAATGTGAATTCTTTGTGAATGTTATTTGGACACTTAGGCTATTTAAAAATGGTAATCTTTTCTTAAGAAATGGATAGATGTTTAGATCTAGTAATTGAAGCTTAGAATTAGCTACAATTAGGTAACTAACTAATTATATGCTTTAATTTCAGGTAATCCAAGTAAGATTGTTTTATATTTGTTTCAGAATGCTTCAATCTATGATAACTGAAAATTTCAATTCAGTTCTCTTAATTTTTAAGAAATATATGGGCTTTTGACTGTCCACGATCACAGCTTTTTTGTTATGTCCATAGAAAATCAATAGGGAACAAGATGCTAATTTCCGAGTATGAAAATAGCCATAACTGTTTTAATACGAGATATGAAAGTGAATTAGGTGTCAAATTAAACTTTTTTTATGCTTTATCTGATGGGATAAATTACAGACTTGATTTTTTAAATCTCAAAATTTTGTAACATTGCTACTTTAAGCTTCGTACAGTTACCATCCCTTAGCTGTCTCTCCACTGCAGGAGAATATCTCTGGAATGTCTCTTGGAAGAGAATGAAGGGATAAATGCTCTGAATACAAAGCTTAGTTTAGAGATACAGCACAGAAGCAGGCCTTCCATCCCTATACATTGACACTATCTTACACAAATTAGAGACAATTTTACATTTACACCAAGCCAATTAATCTACAAACCTGTACGTCTTTGGAGTCTGGGAGGAAACAGAAGATCTCTGAGAAAACCCACGCAGGTCACGGGGAGAACATCCAAACTCCGCTCCCGAAGTCAGGATCGAACCCGAGTCCCTGGTGTTGTAAGGCTGTAACTCTATCGCTACACCACCTGTGCCGCTAAGTTACTAATATGTCACTAATCTTCAATAAGGATGGCCACAATAATCTCACCATCTCTGTGGTCTGAACGTGCCTTTCCCAATGACAGCTGCTGTTTGATATCAGTACAAGAGAACCTCTGGCATCCAGCCAACTTTCATCGAGCTGGCTGAGCAGCCAATGGCAATGAAGAATTCCCAGAGGCAGCAAACCAGGATGGAAACAACACTATTTTTAATTAGCTGTTTTAATCTTATTATGGAGTTCAAACTAAAGATTGATGCATACATGCACTACTAAAGTGAAAGCTAATTTACCAAAAAATTATTAAAATCATGATTGTATTTTGAAATATTTGAATGACAGAATTAAAATTCACGGCCAAATTTATTATTGGGCTTAAGAATTTGCTAAGGACCAATTAAGGTTGAGTGTACTATTTAAAATTCACTTAAACCTTAGTAATAAAGCATATGATTTTCTGTGTATTTTACAGCAGAACGAGTTTGTACCTTGGCACAGTTCAATCAAGTGGCTTCCATTCATCCATTGAAGAGAGCTGCAAAAAAAGGTGGTCAGTGGAGGAGCACTAATTTGTTGAAGCAATCACAAAGAAATCTCTCCTCAGATGTTTGAGGAGATTTGGCATGTCACTGAATACTCTGTCAAACCTCGACAGCTGTAAGGTGGAGTGTATGGTGACTGGTTTCATCATAGCCTCGTTCAGTAACTCTCGCACCCACAAATGAAGGAGGTTGCAGAAATGGTGAACATTTCCTGCTGCCTCATGGGTGTTGGCCTTCCCACCATTGGAGAGATCTACAGGTAGTGCTTCCTCAGAAGGCAGGTAATAACAACAAAGGCCACACCACCCTAGCCAAGCTCTTACAAGGTGCTGGAGTCGGAGAATCATGACACACAAGTTCAAGAACAGCTTTGTCCAATCAACTATTAGGCACCAAACAATCATAGGCTTTGCACAAGGTTGCATTATGTACTTTGACTTGAATTATTATGACCTGGTTACTGATAATTTGTTGTAATATTGTTTAATGTATATTTATTTGTGGAATTATTGTGTTAAGGTGATGCAAAGCTGCAACAAGTAAGAATTTAATTGTACCAATCCTGATACATATGACGAATGAACACATTTGAGTCTTGACTTATGGATCAAATTATGAAATAAATTGACATCAGTAGTTTGTCCTGATTATTCCTGCAAAATGTAATCATTTTGTTCCTAGCCTTGGATCACAGATGTCCTTGTGTACGTCCTCCAGGTGAAACTGCTTGTTCATGTGAACCTCACAGTGCAAGCCGTACAATGGAGGTTCCCTTGAAGCAGCTGGGAATGGAAAACTGTTGAACTGAGAGATCAAAGATGTGAATGGAGACCATGGCCATTGGATTGGCACACAATTTCAGTACCATCCAGGAATTCATTTGGGTCGGCCGCTCTCTGAGAGTTCAGCCATGTGAAAGCAATTCTGATTCCTGGCACTTCCCCCAACCTCATCTACTGTATCCATTGTTCAAGATGTGGAGGGCGAGACCAAACGCAGACTGGGCAATCATTTTGCTGAACATCTTTGCTCAGCCCACCTGAACCTACCCGATCTCCTGGTTGCCGGACACTTTAATTCTCCTTCCCATTCCCACACAGACCTTCCTGTCCTAGGTCTCCTCCATTGTCAGGGTGAGGCTATACGCAAATTGGAGGAACAGCATCTCATATTTCACTTGGGCAGCTTACAGCCCAGTGGTATGAATATTGATTTCCCTCACTTCAGGTAGCCCCTGGCATTCCCTCTCTCTCTATCCCTCCACCACCAAGTCGCACTAGCTTCTCATTTTCACCCAACAAACAATGGCCTGTGTTTTTTTTAATCATCGTTACTCAAAAAAAGGTCCGGGGGAAGGGGGGAGGGGGGGGGATAAAAGTATAAAAGTCATTCATCTCATTCAGTAGAGTTGAGTTGTTTCCAGAAATCACCCCAATATTTGGCTTGTGTTGTGTGTTCAGGCCCTGCCACAGATGTCTTGCATTAACTTGATTGAATGTGTTCTGGAATGTGTTCTGGAATGTGTTCTGGAATGTGTCTCCCTTGGCATCCATGATGGCCTTGTGGAGATCATACTTGGCGTTCGAGTGCAGTGTAGGTCATCTTTCTTGAAAGTCATGGACCTGGACTTCAGCAGAGAGCGCACCTCCCTGTTAATCGAAGGTTTCTGGTCAGGGTAGGCCCAAAGCGACATTGCATGAATGTAGTCATCAACACATTTCATGACGACTGAGGTACACTTATATTGGCCAATGAAGATACCTTCAACATGATCCAATCCACTGACTCAAGGAGGTCCTGAGGTCGGCCCTCGGCCTTCTCACACCACTGCTCTTCATGGATGCCTTGTGCTTCAATCTCCGTCTGTAAGCCGGCAGATCACCGACAGATGGTCAGACTTGCTGAAATGAGGGGTAGGGATGGAGTGATAGGTGTATGAGAAGGTGGTATGGCTTTGGTCAAGAGAGTTAACACTAAGTCTGGGGGTGGACACATACTAGTGGTATTAGAGGAGAACGTTCCTGATGTTAGCTTGATTGAAATCACTGGTGATAACAGAAACATAGAAACAGAAAATAGGTGAGGGGGAATAAGCCATTCGGCCCTTCGAGCCAGCACCGCCATTCAATATAATCATGGCAGATCATCAAAATTCAGTACCCCGTTCCTGCTTTCTCCCCATATCAATAGACAATAGACAATAGACAATAGGTGCAGGAGTAGGCCATTTGGCCCTTCGAACCAGCACCGCCATTCAATGTGATCCTGGCTGATCATTCCCAATCAGTACCCCGTTCCTGCCTTCTCCCCATATCCCCCGACTCCGATATTTTTAAGAGCCCTATCTAGCTCTCTCTTGAAAGCATCCACAGAACCCACCTCCACCGCCCTCTGAGGCAGAGAATTCCACAGACTCACCACTCTCTGTGAGAAAAAGTGTTTCCTCGTCTCCGTTCTAAATGGCTTACTCCTTATTCTTAATGCCTTATTCCTTGATTCCATTAGCCCTAAGAGCTATATCTAACTCTCTCTTGAATACATCCAGTGAATTAGCCTCCACTGCTTTCTATGGCAGCGAATACCACAGATTCACAACTGTCTGGGCGAAAATGTTTTTCCTCTCCTCAGTCCTAAATGGCGTACCCCTTATTCTTAAACTGTGACACCTGGTTCTGGACTCCCCCAACACCGGGAACATTTTTCTTGCATCTAGCCTGTCCAATCCCTTATGAATTTTACGTTTCTATAAGATACCCCCTCATCCTTCAAAATGTCATTGAATATAAGGTCAGTCAATCCATTCTTTCTTCATATGTCAGTCCCGCCACCCCGGGAATTAACCTGGTGAAGTTACGCTGCACTCCCCCAATAGCAAGAATGAACAGGGCATCAGGGTTTGCTGTCTTAAGAGGGCGGATGGGCAAGTATAATTCACCCAGTGCCACCTTGCTGTTGCGTTCGGGGTGTTACATAGCCCCTGACAAAATGGCAGTGGTGAATTTCCCATGCAGATAAGAGGGGCATCAGTTTATAAACAGGTTTTGCAAGTCAGGGAAGCAGAAGTGAACTAGGACTGCCACATTATTGCACCACAAATCATTGATCAGAAAGCAGACACCACTGCCTTCCCCCTAGCCTGGGTATTCTGCACAGTCTTTACAATGACTTATTCTGCACAGTCCTTACAGTCCTTACAGGTTGTAGAAGGGAGAGAATACTCTGAAATGTTGGTGAAGCTGAATGCAATATCGCTTGGCTTCAATTCTTTTTAAACAGGTGGCATACAGGCGAAGGATGGATGATTTTCTCAGATGAAGCTCACATGTCACTTTCAGTGGAAGGAATGATATAGTTTTGTGATATGGTTTCGTGAGAACTACTGTTGCTCATCCTTTTATATCCAAGAACACAGCCAGAATATCAGTTGTGTGCAACGTTCTTTGATGACTGATGAGACCTAGTTTTCATGGAAGAACCAACTACAGATTGAACAGAAAATCCCAGATCTGCTAGATTAGGAATCTTTTCAAGTGTGTCTTCCTCAGCTGATGTTTACTTTCAACAGTGGAAATGCAATGGGCAGCATAGTCAAATGTATCTGAAAAAATGTGTGAGTGCCTTAATTTCCCATCTTAAGTAAGTTGTTCCCATAAATGGAAGACCATTGCATTGTTTCAAAGTTATTGAATTCTACATCTTTAGGGAACTTGATTTTTCAGTCTGTACCAATCATTCATCTGATATTAGCTCATTGTTTTTTAATTCTCTCCTTTCCTGTTTTCTCTCCTTTGTTTTGCTATGTGAGTAGAGGACTAGCCCAGATTGATCTGCTCTGCACTTTGCTCTCCTAAATTATTTCCTCTATGTTCTCTTGTATCTGCTCTCACTCCAGAACTGCTCTCATTCACTCATTGACTAGATAATCTTGATTCCAGCTTATATCCATGGTCACTCTGGTTTTACTATATCAGACACATCCCCTCCACCACCTTCCTTGCAGCTTAACATGCCTCTACTTGTCTTCTTCCCAGTTCTGATGACAAACTTAAAACGTTGGCTTTATTCCTTTTCCCACACATGGACCTGTAGAGTCTTTCCAGCAAGTTCTGTTTTTTATTCCCTTTCTCTCATTTTAAACCTATTCTGCCGATTTTAATGCCACCTCTGCCAAGGGAAAGGATTTTGAATCTCTACCTTCTCTAGGCTTCTCATCTTCTGATATGCTTCCATCAGGTCACCCTCTTAGCCTCTGCTCCAGGGAAAACGGACTCAGCCTATCCAATCTCTCCCCATTACTAAAGTTCTCCATTCCAGGCAACAGCCTTTGGATCCCCTTTGTATCTCCCCACCAGAACTGAACAGAATGCACCAAATAAGGTCTAATTTTGGTTTTGTTAAATTGCAACATAACATTCCAAATCCTTGTTTCCTCTGCCCCGATCTAAGAAGGTAATAATGCCTTTGCACTAACCAGGTGACATGGTGGCACAGCAGTAGTGTTGCTGCCTCACAGTGCCAGAGACCCAGGTTTGATCCTGACCAAGGGTGCTGTCTGTACGGCGTTTCTATATTGTCCCCGTGACCACCTGGGTTTTTCTCGGACCATGTGGGTGCTACGGTTTCCGCCCACACTCCAAAGATGTACAGGTTTGTAGGTTAACTGACTTTGGTAAAAATTGTAAATTATCCCTAGTGTGTGTGTAATTAGTGTCCGGGGATCGCTGGTCAGCGTGGACTCAGTGGGCTGCAAGGCATGTTTTCGCAGTGTATCTCTAAACTAGACAAGAGTAGTCAGTGTATTCATTTCTAGTTGGAAGTGCAATTTCCAGAATATTGGCACTGGCAAAAAACTAGATGTTTATACCCATGCAAATGCAAATAATTGACCTAATAGAAGAATGGTTATGCATGGTTTTCTCTGAGGTAGCCAGCAGCATTTAAACCAAACTATGAAAACTGCTTTATACTGGGTACCAAGTACATTTAAAATGTACTAATTGGAACATGGTAGATGTGCACTCTGCCATTCGTCCTTGTGCACTACAGCTTCAATCATTGACCAGCTACTCCACTTACTTGCCACACACCACCTTTGCTGCTAACTACCACTTTACAATCTTCAAAAAGGTCAGAAGGTCAGAAGAGATAGGTGTAGAATTAGACCATTCAGCCCTTCAAGTCTACTCCACCATTCAATCATGGCATCTCTCCCACCTAACCTCATTCTCCTGCCTTCTCCCCATAACTTCTGACACCCATACTAATCAAGAATCTATCTATATCTGCCTTAAAATTATCCACTGACGTGACCTCCACAGCCTTCTGTGGCAAAGAAGTCCACAAATTCACTACCCTCTGACGAAATAAATTTCTCCTCATCTCCTTTCTAAAAGAACTTCCTTTAATTCTGAGTCTCAGGAGTCCTTGTAGTTCATGTGCAGTGAATACATCACTGTAGACACAAAAAGCTGGAGTGACTCAGTGGGACAGGCAGCATCTCTGGAGAGAAGGAATGGGTGACGTTTGGGTTGAGAGAAGGGTCTAGGCCCGAAACGTCACCCATTCCTTTTTCTCCAGAGATGCTACCTGTCCCGCTGTGTTACTCTAGCTTTTTGTGTCTATCTTCCGTTTAAACCCGCATCTGCAGTTCCTTCTTACACATTGTAGTCTGGAACGTCTGCCCTCAGGATTTGCGGAGTTAATCTGCTTCTGCGAGTGTGACATCGGAGCTCTTGGTGAGGGACAGAATAATAGGGGTAGTTCACCGAAACAATTAATTATCCAAACACAGTCGGACAGCACGTCCGTGTGGCAAAGGATGATGATAGGATCAATATGACTGCCCCATGGCCATTATAATCAAATGATTTGCTAATTCTACATAATTAGGGCCAAAACTGAAGAGCAGTTGCTTTGGAGCAGAGCCGCAGGGAGGCAGCAGCTGCTGCCCAGCATCATCAGCAGCCACTGTAGCAGCAGGTTGTTGCAGTGACCAACTGGGACCATTGCATTGTAGCTGTCAGAGCAGTTGTTTCAAGCTATTCCTTTCTGCAATCTTTCTTTAACATTCATGAACCACATACAATTTAGTCAGTCAGAGGTAGACACAAAGTGCTGAAGCAACTCAGTGGGTCAGGCTGCATCTATGGAGAAAAGGCACATATGAAGAAGGGTTCCGACCCGAAACATCACCTGTTCCTTTTCTCCTCAGCATCCATGGATTTGATTCTCCTTTGATTTTCAGTATAAACCAGCATCTGCAGTTCCTTCCTGCGCAATTTAGTCAGTGGTGCCAGATCAGATACAAACATAAATTGCTGGTGTAACTCATCAGGTCTGGTAGTATCTCTGGAGGACATGGACCAGTTACATTTTGTGTCGGACCTATCTTCAGACTGATTGTAGTGGGGCTTGGGGGGGGGTTGTCCTCATATTTCGCGAGGACAACTCAGCGGGACAGGCAGCATCTCTGGTTAGACTTCAGATGAGGTGATTTTGATTGGGGGTTGAATACCATGCCATTAAAATACACGTGCATTTAGCGGATGCAACTGGGAGTGCATTTCTGTATGATAATTGCACATGGTTTTAGCGTTTTGTTCTGCACCATCTCTAGATATAAGATGAACTTATGCAAAAAACAGACTATAAGCACGACGCTGGAGCAACCCAGCGGGACAGGCAGCATCTCTGGATAGAAGGAATGGGTGACGATTCAGATTGAGACCTTTCTGAAGGTCTAAAGAATGGTCTCCACCAAAAAACGTCACCCATTCCTTCTATCCAGATATGCTGCCTGTCCCAATTAGTTACTCCAGCGTTTTCTGTCTATCTTCGGTGTAAATCAGCACCTGCATTTCCTTCCTACATAGCTTATAAGCACACATTGCTTTTTCACGAATACTTGGGTTTTGCTCAGTCCGCCTAAACCTACATAACCTCCCGGTTGCTAAACACTTTAACTCCCCCTCCCTTTCCCACACCAACCTTTCTGCCCTGAGCCTCCTGCACTGTCAGAGTGAGGCCAAATGGAAAGTGGAGGAACAGCACCTCATATTTCACGAGGACAGCTTACAATCCAGCGGTAGGAATATTGATTTCCCTAACTTCAACTACCTCTTGCATTCCCTCACTCTCCATCCCTCCCCCATCCTAGTTCACCAATTAGTTTGACTGTCCCTCCTGATTAAATGTTACTTTGTATGCCTCATTGTCGCCTTCCCCTAGCTACCAATGATCTATTCAACATTTTCCTTAATCTCCATCCCCTTTGATCCCTTGTTTTTACACCTTACCCTTCCATATCTCTCGTTTTTCCCTCTCCCCTGACTCTCTGTCTGAATAAGGGTCTCGACCAGAAACATCACCTATGCCTTCTAACCAGAGATGCTGCCTGTCCCGCTGAGTTACTCCAGCATTTTGTGTCTATCTTTGGTGTAAAGCAGAGTCTGCAGTTAATTCCTACACACTTAGTGTGATTTGCACAGGTTTTGAAACCAATGTGCTGCAGATTGGTCCTATCCACATAACAATCTTCACTCTTCAAAAGAGTTTATAACTACTGCTAATTGCAACTAGTTGTTGGAAATAAGCTAAATGCTGTTCGGACGCAATAGTGAGATGGTGACATTGCCATGTAAACGTATTTGCATCAAAATTATTTTTTAATTGCTGAGGAATTGCCTGTTGTACCCCAATTCAATTAGATTACTTCTCATAAATATGCCAACAAATACTTTTAAAAGACTGTCAGCGTTGTGATGGATAGAGATTGTGAGAGAAATCATGGAATTATGAAGCGTCGAGCTGTCAGTGAGTGATGCACTTAGTGGAAGAGATATGGGGCTCTACCCAATGATCTTGATCATGCATAGGGGAGATTCTTCACTCAGTGTCTACTTTGGTGCTATATATAAGGAAAATCCGTAATTCTATCCCATTTCTTCTTTTTCTATATTGTTAATAAACATAATCCTCATAAATAAAGATTAAACGTTAAATGAATAAAGTGTTTTTTTTTTTTAATTCCCGTTGTTCGATGCTCGCCCCCTCTCCCCCCTCCCCCCCTGAAAACCACATGTTACTTGTTACATGTGGTTACTTGTCACAGATGGTTACATGTAAAATTCAAGTCGGTATATTTATTTAAATATCTATATGAAATATAGATCTATATGAAATGAAAATATTTTAAAATGGTAGGTATTAATAATTAAAATATTTATCACCCTTAAATATATTCCTCTATTCTTGATAAAATTATAAATCTTACCGTTTTTTTTCTAACATTTCTTGTCCCGACGAACGGAGTAATTTACCGTCACTCACCTTTGTTGAACAATCCCACAGGAGTATAAATGGAATAGACGCGCAGTTCCGCCCTCAAAGAAGCGCGGAATTCGAATGTCACTTACCGTGTGAATTTGTCTTGATTCGTGGGATGAGAACCGTGTGAAAGCTCCGCTTTTTGCTGCATAATTAGCGCCACCTCCGAATGGTGTTGAACTCTTAGAATTTTTTTTAATTCATTTTTGATTTGTACTGGAGATATGTTCATGCCATGTGCCATTCGTCCAAACGATATGGCCAGTCATGGCCTTCTGCTGAGGCCATGCTGGGCTAAAGGCTTGGGCCACCATACCCGTCACAGCCATCTCTGTCACTTAACCCCCACCCTCCATCTAGCTCCGGCTCCAGCTCCAGCCGGACAAGGCCTGTTGCAGCTGGCACCTCTTCCCATGACCTGATGCCCCTCTCCACGCCCGGCCCTCTTCAGCCCTTGTTCCCCAGTGGGAGGGGTGCGCCTCCCGCAGCTGGCCTCGAACACACGCAGGATAAGGTCCCGGGACTTCTCACCGGGCTCTTGTTCAGCATCTGCCTCCACCCCCTTCTCCCCCCCCACCGCCTCTCCCATTCCCAGTCCACGGGAGTGAGTGTCCCTGTTCACCTGCTCGTTAGTTGATCCACGAGATAATTGCTGGGACTCCTGTCCATGCACAGACAGTGTTTATAGTTTGCAGATGACGTGAATAACCCTAGTCCTAGCCCTAACCCTTAACCCTAGCCCTAACCCTAGCCTCAACCCTAGCCCTAACGATAGTTTTAGTCATCTCCGTCACGTGGCACACCCGGACTTGAATCGTCACATGAGTATTTTATGCTCATAATGTGTAAAATAATACAACGATGACCATGATTATCAATTGTAATTGATAAATGAATAGTTTGCTTCAGCCTATTCATCTGAAGTTAATATTGTTTTGGAGGAAGTTGGTGAAAAGTTACGTGAAGGTTACCATTCTTGTTGAAAATCACTTTTTTCAGTTTAAAAAGGTTTAAAATCAACAGACTTAGACTGAATTTTTTTTTGCGCTTTATTTGAGGAAGATATTCTATAATTTGGAAGGCTGCAAGAAAAATTTGATTTTATATTCTTAAATCAGTTATATTTACAGTGTAGTTCATCACAAAAATGTGATGGATATGACTGAATGCAATAAGGGCAACCTGGAAAAAGAAGAGGAAAAAATAAATTAAATTCTCTAAAAGATTGCACCAAACATATGTTCCCCATAGTAGAGATGTTCATCCATGTGAAACAACATTCAAAGTTGCAAAAATTTAAGTTTTATAATCGGCTTTCCAGAAACTTAAAAGTAGACACTTACTGAAGAATCACCCATAGATAATGGCAAATTCACCTTCTTCCTTCTCTCCAGAGATGCTGCCTGTCCCGCTGAGTTACTCAAGCTTTTTGTGTCTCTTTACCATTTAAACCAGCCTCTGCAGTTCATTCCTACACAAAACTATAAAAGACACGAGCAGGCACTGCCAAACCCCAAGCCTTCAGAAAGATTCATGGTTGATACAATCTGACTATAAGCACCACTTCTACCTTCTCCACATGCCCTTTAACTCCCTCATAGATTAAATGCCCATCAATCTCTACCTTGAATATACTTAATGGCTCAATCTGCACAGCTCTGTGGAGTGAAGAATTCTAACAAATCTTGATGCTCTGTGAAGACATTTAAAAAAAATGATTGCTGAAGAAGATGGACCTTTATTCTGCAACTCTTCCCCTAATACAGAAATAAAAGCACCTCTCAATTCCTAAAGCCCATTGTGTATCGATCCAACCTCTTCATAAGTCAACTCCTCTACCACAGAAATCAACCTAGTAAACCTGTCAATGTAGGTGCAATTTGGATTCTCGAAGCGTCTGTATTCCAGGTATTCCTGAATATGTCTGACTACTATATGGCTGACTATGGCATTTCATCAACATTTCCATACTTTTATGCACCATATCCATTGCAATCTACGTTAACATTCCATTAGCCTTCCCAATTACTTGCTTTACCTGCATGCCAACATTTTGTGTTTCATGTACCCCAAATCCACAAAATTGGATTATTTCATTCCATGTAAATGCTAATTTTTCTTTTCATTCTCCTTCGCGACATAATCTCACATTTTCCCGACATAATGCTGCATTTGCCAATTTCTTGCTGCTTTTATTAACCTATCTATATCCCTCTGCAATATGCACTCTGTATATTCCCTCTTGTTCTATTTATTGTACTTCGGTTTGACTTGATTGCATTTTCATATAGTAAATACAATATTGTAAATCTGATCTGTTCGGATAGCAAAAAAAAACAAAGGTCTTCACTGTACCTCGGTACACATGATAATAATAAACCTAAATGTAAATCTGATTGCCTGCAAATTTACCTTCCATTTACAGGAAGCAAATAGTCTTCTTTGCCAACCCACCTACCTTATCAAATGTCTTATAGACATCCAGATACAGTGCATTTATTGGCTTCTCCTTATCCACCCTATTTATAACATCCTCAAAGAGCTCTTGCAAATTTGTCAAAAATGACCTTTTCAAAAAGCCTTGCTGACTGCTCGATTGTCTGATGATTTTCCGAGTGCCCTACTAATACCTACTTAATGGATTCTAGCATTTTGTGAATGATCGATGTTAGACTAACTGGCCTATAGTTTCCTGTTTGCTATCTCTCTCTCTCTTTCTTTGAATATTTGTGGATTTCCAATCTTCCGGGAACTCACTATAATCCAGCGAATTTTGGTAGAACTCGGGTATCACACCGACTGTCTGCAGCAACTTGTTTTAAGAGCACGATGAGGGGATGTGATGGTTTTCAAGCCTCAGTTGTTTGCCAGTTGCATTTTTATCTTGTGGATGAGAACATTTTAATTTCCTTCCTCACTTAGGTCCTTTTATTACTGACTATTATTTTAGAGTCAACATTTATGAGAGATTATCTCAAATTGCATTGACTGAATGGGGAAAAAACAAATTATATTTATTAGATATAATATTTAAAATATATATAATGGGAAATAACAAATCTTTAAAATTGAGGATGAGTCCCTGATGTGTTTGTGTTTCTTTTATTTCAATTATTTATTCTTTTATGCGGAACATAACTGCAAAATGAACACAATGATGTAAACAGAAAATATACAAATCATTGATTTAATGCATATTTAGGTATGTGAATTTGCACATATTCGATCAGCTTGTACAAATAAATATGAAAGTTCAAATAAATGAAAATCAAATCAAATGTCTGAAAATAGACATCAATTTTACCTGTCAAATGTACAACAACAAAGCCACCAACATCTGCCTGCCTAATCCTGTTGGCCAGACCATTCAACCTCCCCAGCACTGCCACCATGCCAGATTTTGGGCTATATCATGTCCCTGTGGCTTCATGACTGAACTGGGACTTCTTCCCACGTCCCTGGACTTGGATTATCTTCATTTTTCTTTTTAGTTCAGTGCTACCACACTGAGATCAGCATTAAAAAAAAACCTGGATACCTGCCTTCCTGGTTATAGATTGCTTTAACCTTTTCAAGGTTAAGCAATGTCTCATGACAGTAATTTGAGGCAATGAACAATCCCCTTGACTTCATTCATCACCAAGACGGCACAGTGGCACACAGCTGCTGTCTCACAGTGCCAGAGACACGGGTTCAATCCTGACCTCGGGTGCTGTCAGCATGGAGTTTGCACGTTTCCCCTGTAAAATTGCCCCTCGTGTTCGGGAGTGGATGCACAAGTGGGTTAGCAATGAACTAGCATGAATGGGTGATGGATGGTCTGAGCAGTGTCGATGAGCCGAAGGACCTGTTTTCATGCTGTATCTCACTAAACCAGTAAGCTTTAGCTGATGGTAGACACAGAAAGCTGGAGTAACTCAACGGGTCAGACAGCATCTCCGGGGAGAAGGAATAGGTGACATTTCAGGTCAAGACCCTTCTTCAGAAGCCCAGTGCCTAATTCACACACCTTGTGTCTGAAGAAGGGTCTATACCCAATACATCACTTTATTCTTTGGAGTGCAGGAGACAGAGGGGTGATCTGATAGAGGTGTATAAAATTACGAGGGGCATAGATAGGGTGAATGCACAGAGTTTTTTCTCACGGTTTGGGAATCAAGTACTAGATGGCATGGGTTTAAGCAGAGAGGTAAAAGATTTAATAGGAAACTGAGGGACAACTTTTTCACATAAAGGGTGGTTGGTACATATAAATCATGAGTTGCCAACAAAATTGATTGAGGCAGGTACAAAATCAACATTGAATATACATTTTGACAGTAACATGGTGAGGAAAGGTTTAGAGAGATATGGGTCAAATGTAAGAACATGGGATTAGATTAGATGGGGTATCTTGGTCATGGGCCATGTTGGGCCGTGTGGCCTGTTTCTGGGCTCTATGACTGTATGTCAACTTGGCACCATTGGAACAGGCCCTCATTTTAAAGTTGCCTTCCAGTGAGTTTTGCTTCCCTACCCCACCCCCCCCACCCTCCACCCCCCACCCTCCCTCACCCCCCCATTCCCCCCCCATCCCCCCTCTCCCACCCCCCAACCCCATCCCTCACCACCCCCCCACCCCACCCCCTCTCCCACAACCCTCCCCCCCCATCCCCCACCACACCCCCCCACCACCACACCCCTACCTCCCACCCCACCACACCCCCTCTACCACACCCCCCACCACAACCCCCCATTCCCCACCCCACCACACCCCCTCCACCACAACCCTCTCCCATTCCCCCCCCACCACACCACCCCCTTCCATCCCCCACCCCGCAAACCCCTCAAACCTCCCTCACCCCACGACAACCCTCTCCCACTCACTCCGCCAATCCCACAGTTTCCCAAACTTTGCTTGCTCAAAAACATGACCACTTTATTAACATACATCCTATGCATGTTTTTTCAGTCACTGGTAGCCCCTTTCACTATCTGGAGTTATATCAGGCTAAAATGGAAGCTAAACATGATAATCATTGATGATCATAACCGCTGACCCTTCCTGGTTTAATCACAATGACTATTTTTGTCAGACATTGCATACCCAATGTATGCATATCATCCACACATCAACATTAATGGGAAATGATAGATTAAACTTACTTGAAATGTCAAATGGACATATGAGATGAACTCACCAGAAAAAGCTTCAAGCATAATGGAATTGATTTTCCAAAACTGTTTTTCATGCTGTGTGGTTTTTACTTTTCTCTCTCTATATATCTTTAAACTGGAGGGTTTTGTTTATAAGCAGGCAGGTTTCAATTTAAAATGAAACTTAAACTTCATTAAAGGTCTGAAAACTAATACTCAAAATGTTTTCTTTCGATCATTTGAATATTATAGATATGTTTTCATTGTGAAAATGATATTGAGAACATTTTTGTTGCCATTAATAACAAATACCAGAAGGCTGTCTTTTTGCTTTGTCAATGCGAAGACTCTGGAATGAAACAATGATTCACCTCAATGTGTGTAAATAGATTTCACAAACATTATTGCAGATTCATTTGACTGGGAGCTATGAATATTTGATTCATCAGTGACTAAATCTCATTAATTCATCCTAGTCTGACAGTTACCATAGGAAGAAAACATAGTTGCTTTCTTCTTTGCTGCTGGTATTAGAGATTGAAACATGGATAATTTTACTTCTTGATTTTAACACCTCTTCCCATTCTTATATCGACCTTTCTGTCCTTGGCTTCCTCCATTGTTAGAATGAGGCCACCCGTAAACTGGAGGAACAGCATATCATATTCTGCTTAGGTAGGTTACAGGCCAATATGACCATTTCATTCTCCATTGTCAACTAATACCCTCCTCCTCCGAGCATTTTCCACTGCCCCCACCTCCACCTTGATGTGCACACACTTCCCACCATTTCCCACCACTGTCATCATCCTGCTCTTTTCCCCTCCCCTGTATGCTCATCTCCCATCCCCAAATTCCATATTTCCCTTTTATCCCTTTCTTCCTCCCCCTGTTCCATTTTGTCCATATTCCTCCCTCCAGCTTTACATTTTAGCACTATTTTACCTTCCCCCAATACTTGACAGGCCTTGTCCCACTCCCACCTCCCTTTTCCAGCTTTATTGACCCATAATGTCACCCTTCCATTCTCACTACAAATGAGTTCCTCCAGTAGTTTGTCTGAAGATTCCAGGATCCAGAGGACATAGGTTTAAGGTGAAGGGGAAAAGATTTGATAGGAATATAAGGGGTAACATTTTCACATAAAGTGTGGAGGATGTATGGAGGAAGCTGCCAGAGGAGGTAATTGAGGCAGGGACTATCCCAATATTTAAGAAACATTTAGACAGGTACATGGCTTGGACAGGCTTGGAGGGGATATCGACCAAATGTGGGCAGGTGTGCCTCGTCTAGCTGGGACATGGTGGCCGGTAAGTTGGGCCGAAAGGCCTGTTTTCACATTGTATATCACTCTATGACTCTGTCTGGAGTGTCTTGTGTCTCCATTTAAACCTTGATTTTTAATGTTGACCCAGCCAATGGCTATATTACAGAAACAATCTACTTTAACTCCCCAAACCCAACTTTAGCACCTCTTCCATCCCCAGCCCAATCTATTGAGGCAATGTAATTTTGGATCGGTTTGGTTATAATTGTTTTTTAGAGCTTGAGGCATTACTGTTGACCTCTATCAGTGAATGGCAGAAATGAGAGATTGGCTAACTTTGCACCTTTGTTCAGGTGTTCTGGATTGCCAAAAGCAGACTGATTATTGCTATTTGCTGAGTAAAGAATAGGCACTGTTGTGAACATTATTGATGTGTTTCTCATGAACCATGATGTAGTGCCTGTTGTTTGGGTGCTATGGTATTCCAACTGCTCCAAGTATGATGATGGATGAGAAGATGGGCCCATTTGTAATATGAAGCAGACAGGCTATGGTTTAGCATGCAGTTGTGGCAGACCAACATGGCAATTGGCATCATGGTCAACACAGATATCATGGGACAATGGGCCTATTCCTTGTTTTATGATCAATGCTGATTTGGTGCAGATGTTGACAAATAGGAGCTGAAGGTTCACATGATGGCTCTCTCTTAACCTCATGCATTTACCAACAGCATATTCACTCCCACCATGCTATTGAAACAACCTATCAACAACTTGCAATTTACTTTCTAGCTTACTTTTATTGTCTGCAAAAATTCTACAAATATCGAGAGCTTTTTTGGAGATGTTTAGAGGGCCTTTCTCACTTTCCCGAGTTATTCACAAATTCTCCTGAGTTATTCACGAATTCTCCCGAGTTTTCAAATTCACAGAATGTTCGTAGCGAGTCCGTAGGAGTCCGTAGGAGTCCGTGGATATATCGTAGCAGCTCGCTATGCCAGCTGTAGGTATTCAGGGCCATATTTTTACTCGTGGACATTTTTCATCATGCTGAAAAAACGTCCCAACTTACCTGATGCCCTGAGTACCTAATGCTGGTATAACGAGCCGCTTCGATATATCCTCAGACTCCTACGGCCTCCTATGGACTCGTTACGAATATTCTGCGAGTTTAAAAACTTCTGGGAATTTGTGAATAACTCGGGAAAGTGGGACAGGCCCTTAACTTTGTTAAACTCTGCAGGGATTGGGGAGGGGTCTCCTAAAATGCCATGTCTTAACTTGGAGGCTTCCTCATAGTGCAAGTCCAGATATATGTGCTTTAGTTGGCAATCGACGTGACTTCCAGCATGACAGAGGGATTGAGGAGTGGGAATGATACTGGAAGAGCAAAGAAAGGAAGGGTGTCGGTCTCTCACCAGGAACCAAAAAGCCACCCAGGGAATTCACAAACAATAGTGAAAGAAAACTTGGTTTTGATGGATATATTCGGTGAAAGTTGATGACTGATCAAGCCGCAATTGGAATGTCAGTATCACAGAGACCATGAACTGTTGCACCCGGATTAACCCAGGATGCATTTGGAAATATCTACAATTTCCATACACTCTTGCAGAATGGAGGTCACTGGCGCTTTCAATTTAAAACTTGACGATATTTTGTTCCCTTTTGCCAGAATCCATTCAGCAGAGTGTAAACAAGTGTTTGCGAGGATGGCAGGCTTCCTAATGGTGCAGTGTTCCATGGCTGTGTGAACATGCTTGGTGGGCACAGCACAGCATCTCAGAGTTGTACAGTGAAGGAAAGGGAATTCACAGCCTCAAGGTCCAGCTGGTGTGTGACATTCTTCATTCCGTGACTGTCTGCTTGAGCAGCTGCATTTCAGCCATCACAACAAAGCTCCTCATTCTCGTGCTCGACTTGGATAAGCATGCACGACATGCACGCGGTGATTGCCATGCTGCCTCATGATATGTGACAGCGCAGTCTGCAGGCACGGTCACGCTATGATTCAGCTGCCGGCAACAGTCTGGAGGAGTCCTGCAGTACCCGATGGAGCAGGTGTCAAAGTTTGAAGTGAGCTCCTGTGTGCTCAGGTCTTGCCATCAGGTGTGTGGAGAATAGAACGGTAACAGGAGGATGAAGTGCGTGACGAAGAGCTGTTGAATGAGGAAAAGGAAGAAGAACAGAGAAAGCAAGTTTAGAAGTCCATTTTCGGCTGGTCTGTCCATGGACAATGCTTCTGACTGGCCATGACACCTTTGATTAAATTGCAGTAAAGTTAGTGTTTGCAAGGGTGGTGAATCTGTGGAATTCTTTGCCACAGAAGTCTGTGGAGGCCTAGACATTAGGTATTTTGAAGGCAGAGATGAATAATGTCTTGATTAGGAAGGGCATTAAAGAATACGGGGAGAATGCAGGAGAATAGGTTTCACGTAGAAAAATAGATCAGCCATGATTGAATGGTGGAGTAGACTCGATTGGGTGAATGGCCAAATTCTGCTCCTCTGCCTTAAGTGCCTGTCCCACTTGGACATCACAAAATCCTGTGAGTGCCTATATCATCGCGCACCATGAGCGCATCGCGTGAGTGTCACGACGCACGTGTCGTGCATCGTGAGGTGCGTAAATTATGTCACATAAATTATGCGCAATGACGGCCAAGTGGTTCAGGCCCTTTATGGTCTAAACAAAAGCCAATGCAAAATAACTCTTCCAAACCAAACTTACATTTAAAGCTTGCTAAATCGCTTAGAGCCATTAACTACTCACACTTATAAGTTCCCTTAATTGGTGAATCTCTGGGCCTACTGGTTGGATTTTCTTGATCAGGAGATTCGGTGACAGGCTGGGTCTAATTTTGTGAAACTGTGTTGATTGCCAAATCTTTCAACCTCTCCATCCATCACTTTCCTTCTCAAAACTACAGGAACAAAGGAGAATTAAGAGAGAAATTCACTATTACTTTTAAAATGCATCCTTTTCTATTGTTTGACATTTTTTTTAAAAGCCTTTCTGTATAAAGATCTGTTTATATTGGAAATCATTTTGAGTCAAGAGAGTGTTCCTTTCTGGAATGACCACAGGTCTCCCTAAACAAATGGTTTATCCACTGCCACCACCTTTATAATGATTGTTTACCAGTACAGCTAAAATTGGGCAAATGCTCTGGGAAATCCCAAGGATCATTAAGTCACAGTCTGCCTGCATCAGTACAAATCTCATGGGGATTTTACCATGGAAAGAAATAATGGCAACAATTTTTAAGTGACAGAATTTCAGCAAAGTGATAACCACCCCATTATACATGCCAGACTGCCTTCAGACTGGATAAAAACACATCGTTTTTGCAATCAAAGTTTACTTTGATTTGTTTCCTTTGACATGACAGCATAGATGTTTGGGTTGTAAGTGCACCATAGCTAGTTGTAACTGTATGTCACTTGCATGCTGAGCAGAGGTTGGAGAATAACAATCACTGCCTCCGATTTAGCCTTGTTTATTTTAACTGAGTTTGGCCCCCAATTCTTTGATCTTAAGCCAGTTCTTGTGAGCTTCATAATGATCATTCTGAGAGGCTTAGTAAGCTTGTAATGTCACACTTGTACTTGCCCTCTGTGTCACCCATTCTTTCCTGGACTGTAATTTTATCTTTTGATCTTGTTTGCACCATAGCGTTTCACAGTTGGAGAAGCACTTTTTAAATTCTAATACCCTGCAATGTATTTGATTTTTCACCACTTACTGCTTTTTATTAGCTGAGAAAGCTCACAAAGCCTGTCCAGTCAGTTTGAGAACTGAGGGGAGTCTAACCTGATTAACTAAAATATCAGAATAAATGCATACCTAATCCAAGTGTATAATTCCCATGTGTCTATCAGCAAACGTTAATGTACTCAGAACTCATACTTACTGGCAGATAAATCTCAGCTCAATGGTCAAAAGAATGTAATGAGTTTGACCTACATAACAGGAGACAATCCTCCAATAATGGAGGAGTTTTGAAAGGATTAACCTTTTATAGCTTGATCAGTATTGTTTTATTGTATCTATCATTGGGGTTTATGCTTCAGAAATGTGACACTTTCTTTAATTGTGCTATTTTGCTTCACAGAAATATATTTAGTTAGTTCAGATCAATGTTTATCTTCAAAATATTTATCTTTCTAAGCAATGAACAATCTGCTGGGGGAACTTAGAGGACAGTGCAGCATCTGTGGATGAAAAGGAATGGTTGAGAAGAGTTGAGTTGAATTTATTGTCACGTGTACCGAGGTACAGTGAAAAGCTTTTGTTGCATGCTAACCAGTCAGCGGAAAGGCAATACATGATTACAATTGAGCCATCCAGAGTGTACACGTACATGTAAAAGGGAATACTATGCATGACGTTTAGTGCAAGATAAAGTGAAAACCCTGCATCAGAACTGAGAGAGAAGAGGGAAGACTGATGTAAACAGGAGAGGGGGAATGGTGAAAGATGATGGTGGGGGCAAGGAGGGGTGAAGGCAGACTTGCATATGGAGCTAGGTTGGGGGTGGGGGGGGCGGGATTTTGAGAGGTGGAGGCAGATGGATAATAGATGGAGGCAGACAGAAAGAGACACAAAATATGTCAGATGGAGTTAGGAAAGTGTAGAGGAGGGTTAAGGTGGGGGACAGATGGCCAGGTTGGCATGGGGATGGGAAGGGGAGTTGAAACGGAAGGTAGCTGGGAGCTCGGGATGCCCATTGCAAATAGAGCATGGGTGCATCTGTAAATCGGTCGCCTAATCTGTGCTTGGTGTCACCCATGTAGAGGAGGCCACGTTGTGAGCACCATCAGAGTCGATGAGGTTGGAGGAGATGTTTGTGAATCTTTGCATCACCTGGAGAAACTCTTTAGGTCCTTGGATAATGGTAAGGGGGAAGGTGTCTGGACAATTGGTGCCATCGCCAGCAGTTGCAGTGGGAAAGTACCAGAGGTTGGAGTAGGTGGGTGGGGAGGAATGAGGGGAGCAGGAAGCCACGGGGTGAGTGGTGACGACAGAAGACAGAAAGAGTTGTGGAGGCGAGGATGTGACGTGGAGGGGATCCTGAAGTTGTGTATTTGGGAAATGCTGTCAGAGTAATCCAGGTGAGCGAGTAACTGCTTTACCTTTTGCTGGGCGTGAAAAACTGCAAGCACTATGTGCCAAAGGCAATGGGGCATAAATATTTAGAATGGCAGATGTGATGACAAACAAACAAGCTCTTTATCCTGGAAGATGTTGAGCTTCTAGGAACCAGAAGGCAGCTCCAATCCAGACCGACCCAGATCTTAATCATGATCTGAGATAATGAATGTCAGCAAGCTATTTAACTGCAGAAGCATCATAAATAATTCAATCCTCTGCTGTCCACAGATACGGATTTTCCAGCCTGGGTCAGTGATGTGAATCGCAGATGTTCTCTTTGTTCTCCAAGCCAAAGATATTGCGGAAAATAGAACTAAGAGTAACAAGGATTATTTGCTTGGTCTGTTGAGAGCAGTTTTATACTGGGTTGTGTTTTTGTTGGATTGATTTGAGGATTTGTCCTGTTTTTTTCTGTGTGTGCCAGTATTGTTCAACTGATAGTTAGATGGATAGAGAGTGAAAATTATCTCCACACGACGTTAACAAAACCGTGCCTTCAGTTTCATGGAGATCTTTACACTTGCCATTTTGGCAGATTTGTACAATTCACTTTGTTTTTTTAAAAAATAATTCTGGCCTGCCTGCCTAAAGCAGCTCATAGCCTGCTGTTGAATAATGAATAAAGGGATAATGGGGGGAGGTTGTGAAGGTGGTGTGAGTGTGACTGCAAGCAGTAATTTAGCAGAGTTCAGATGATCTCATAAACCCCAGGAGTACAGATTGATCTTTAGCAACTGTCAA
The DNA here is from genome assembly GCF_028641065.1 of Leucoraja erinaceus. Taxonomy (NCBI): domain Eukaryota; kingdom Metazoa; phylum Chordata; class Chondrichthyes; order Rajiformes; family Rajidae; genus Leucoraja; species Leucoraja erinaceus. The sequence goes on along the minus strand of NC_073384.1, from coordinate 62,348,725 downwards.
CAATTAGATTATAGCAGTGAAATAATTTCCTGCTGCCTGTCCGGTTTCTGCTTTCTGTGGGGCATGTAGTCTTTATAGGTCAGCCCTTGTGCTGGCAGTGGCTGTCAACGTGAATGCCAAATATTAGCAGGGAAGCCAGCGTCAATGTGCTCTGTGCCCTTGAAGTGTGAAGCTGGTTACAGCACAATGAATTACTGTTGCTTTACAGAGAAAGGATGTTGATTGCTGATAAATATGGCAACTGTTGTGTAAATTGAAAGGATTGATGCAAATGTACGTGCTAATTCTGATGTAATGGCAAATAAATGCACCACTTATTTTGACGGTGTGTAACTGCAGCACGTACAGAACTATGCGCTCTTTACTCAATCAAGGTTCATGTTTTTTAACTGTGTTAGCAATTGTACTTCCTCTCGACTTCCAGATCTTTCCCACAAGCCACTAGTTCATCCTGAGACACAGTGTCAGTGCCTTGAGTGTCTGTGTGGGAAGGAACTGCAGATGCTTGTTTAAACCGAAGATAAACACAAAATGTTGGAGTAACTCAGTGGGTCAGACAGCATCTCTGGAGAAAAGGAATTGGCGACGTTTCTGGTCAGCATCACCGTCTATATCTCTTGTTTCCCTTTCCCCTGACTCTCAGTGAAAAAGAGTCTCGACCCAAAACGTCACCTATTCCTTTTCTCCAGAGAGGCTGTCTGACCCGCTGAGTTACTCCAGCTTTTTGTGTCTATTCTTGAGGGTCTGCAATCTTTCAGCAGCTGTTCTTTATGCGATAGCCTGAACACTTTAATGTTGTTAGGACAGTTTGTTCTTGGCTAATTCATTGCTATTTAACAATGGGAAAATGTACTGGGGAACCTGAGCTTATCCTCAACTAACACCCACACAAATACTTCCTGGCATCAGATAAGAATCAGAATCTGGAACCATGGCATTTTGACAATATGTTTGCTAAGCAATCACTTAACCAAATTCCCTGACAAGGAGTTGGAGTTCAAATCCATCTCGGCAACATCAGAAATAGTTGACAAGATAACTTCCAATGGAAGGTTGGTTGGTCAAGTACTGACATTTCCTGGCAGAACATTTGGTTCAGAACTTATATCTTACTGAGAAAACATCATGGTTCATGTTCTGTCCTCAAAGGATGACTGGAAGCATAGTTTTCTAGTAGAGGGAAATGTTACAAGTGGAAAGAACAAAAGAACAAAGTTATTATTCATTTCCACTGCTGCTAGTTTGCAAAAAATAATATTGTTATAGTGAGGTTCCATATCCCTTCGATTCCCCAAGCGAGCAATACAGAGACTTTTGCAAGATTTCTCTGTGGGGCTGTCCTCTTGGCTTTAACTAAACAACTTTAAAATACGCCCTATGAAACCTTCCTTCCACCACTTCGTATCCACTCCAAGACCCTGCACTGTTCAAAACACCAGTGATACAACTTCCTTGGAGTTTGTCGGGTATCCTGTAACAGTTATGGCCGTGGGACTCAAGGTCTCTGACCAGCAATTCAAATACCTGTAGGTGATTTACATGTTTTTGCAAAGGTGATGAAAAATCAGATTAACAAACATAGAAACATAGAAAACAGGTGCAGGAGTAGGCCATTCGGCCCTTCGAGCCTGCACCGGCATTCAATATGATCATGGCTGATTATCCAACTCAGTATCCTGTACCTGCCTTCTCTCCATACCCCCTGATCCCTTTAGCCACAAGGGCCACATCTAACTCCCTCTTAAATACAGCCAATTATACTGTATATCTCAGAATGCAACATAAGCAATGCTATGCACCTTCTGGCTCCTTATACTTAATTATGCTCAATGTTCTAAATATTTCTTAGAAATACATACATGATACAAAAGTTAGTGGTTTTGCAGATAGTGAAGATGGTTATGAAAGATTGCAGCAGGATCTGGATCGATTGACCAGGTGGGTGGAGGAATGGTTGATGGAATTTAATACAGAAAAGTGTGAGGAATTTTGGGACGTCGAACAAGGGCAGGACCTACACAGTAAATGGTAGGCCTCTGGGTAGCGTTGTAGAGCAGAGGGATCTAGGAGTACAGGTGCATGGTTCCTTGAGGGTCGATTCACAGGTAGATAAGGTGGTCAAAAGGCTTTCGGCACTTTGGCCTTCACCAGTCAGAGTATTGAGTATAGAAGTTGGGAGGTCATGTTGCAGTCGTATAAGACGTTGATGAGAGTGCATTTAGAATATTGTGTTCAGTTCTGGGCACCATGTTATATGAAAGATATTGTCAAGCTTGGAAGGGTTCAGGTGGGAGATTGCAACCTTCACGTGGTCCGCCCTGTTTCAACGAATGCAATCAACCTGGCATGCACAAACAGAAGATCAAACAGAACAAGTTGTCTTAGAACTTTAGGCTGTGCGCGCCATATGCAAGACAAAGAAGAAGAGGAATAGATCGGGTAGATGTGCAGAGCCTTTTGCCCAGACCAGGGGAATTGAGGACCAGAGGACATAGATTCAAAATGAAGGGAAAATTATTTATTAGGAATCCGCGGGGAAACTTTTTCACACAAAGGGTGGTGGGTGTATGCAACAAGCTGCCAGTGAAGGTAGTTGAGCCTTAGACTATCCCATTGTTTAAGAAACAGTTAGGCAGGTACATGGATAGGACAGGTTTGGAGGGATATGGACCAAGCGCAGGCAAGTGGGAATAGTGTAGCTGATACATTGTTGGCGGTGTGGCAATGAACAGAGGCCAAGAAGACCTAAGCTTCGCAACTAGGATACAATTAAGAGACATGATAAATGTTAACATTGGCACTGACAACTGGGAAGTGGCTGCTGAGCATCATGGGAGGTAGGCAAAGGACCATCGGGCAGGTATAGAAGCATAGAAACATAGAAAATAGGTGCAGGAGTCGGCCATTCGGCCTGTTAAGCCAGCACCGCCATTCAATATGATCATGGCTGATCATCCAAAATCAGTACCCCATACCTGCCTTTTCACCATATAATAATAATAATAATAATAATAATATTTATTTATATAGCACTTTTAAACAAAATCACTTTGAACCAAAGTGCTTTACAGAGATTGATCAAATTAATTGAATAGATTAAATGTCAATAAATTCATACAAAATAAAAAAAGGAAAAAAGACAGAACAGTACACTATAGAAATCAACAAGAAACATCCCCCCACAGCAGAATTCATTGTGAGGGAAGGCACTGAAAATATCCAGTTCTCCTCCTCATAGTCCACCCGAGGTCGGGGTCTATATGTGGCCTCCTCAGCCAACCCGGTGTTTTCAGGCCCTCTTGCCGCAAAGCTGGATCATCGGCGTCGGGTGAACATCCTTCAGCGGCCTGGACTGAAGCGGCCGCTTCCTCCCTGAAGACTGCAATGTCCAAAGTTCTCAGGCCGCACCGGCCGGACCTCCGACTCTGGCGATCTCGGATCCCAGGCTCCGCGGTGCTGTAAATCCAGTGCCGCCCGCCCACGGCTGGATGCTCTGCAGCCGCAGCTCAACGATGTCACAGTCGGCGGTCACAGTGCCCCGGAGCTTACCGCAAGGCGACCCGGTAAGGCATGTTGGTGTCCCAGCATCTGCACCACCGGCGAAGCTGTAGTCCCGGCAGGAAATGCCGCTCCAGCGCTGCTCCAGCTCGATGGTAGGCCGCACAGAGAGGACGAAGATGCGGTTCGGAGGAAAACGGCACCTCCGACCAGGTAGGACTGGGGTTAAAATAGTTTCCCCCTTGCCCTCCCCCCACCCACCACATAAAAGAAGACCTCCAATAAACATTTTGTTCTGACAGGACTAAAAATAAAAAAGGGTGAAAGGACGGACTGCAGGCGGAGTAGCCATACACAACGGCGCATCACCCCTGCAGTCCGCCATCTTTTGATTCCGTTAGCCCTGAGAGCTAAATCTAACTCTCACGTGAAAACAACCAGTGAATTGTTCTCCACTGCCTCTGTGGCAGAGAATTTCACAGTTTCACAACTCTCTGGGTGAAAAAGTTTTTTCCTCACCTCAGTCCGAAATGGCCTACCCCTTATTCTTAAACTGTGAACCCTGGTTCCGGACTCACCCAATATTGGGAACATTTTTCCTGCTGTACGAGTACCCAAACAGATTATGATTTATGACCATGGAGGGCAGGCTGCAACACTTTGTCCAGTGGCCAGAGACAACCTCACCTGTGAAAGCTGCAGGAAAGTCTGCATGTCAACAATAGGCCTTGTCAGCCACAGCAGGAAGTGCAACCACAGACAAAACATTCCACTCTCCAAACAGGAGCACATCAAATCCACACTATCATCTCTTGCAGAAGGATGGGTACTAACTAACTAACTAACTAACTAACTAACTAACTAACTAACTAACTAACTAACTAACTAACTAACTAACTAACTAACTAACTAACTAACTATCTTCTTCTTCTTGCGTATGGCGTGCACAGCCTAAAGTTGCAGGTCAACTTGTTCTATTTGATCTTGTTTGTGCACGTCGGGTCGATTGCATTAGTCGAAACAGGGTGGACCACGTGAAGGTTGCAATCTCCCACCCCACTAACTAACTAAACAGCATGTAATTTTTGCCAGGCGATTGCTTGCATTATTGTGTTTTTTCAACTGCATCAATCTAAAATTAATTTTACCCGAAGCAGACTGTGTTCGCCGTCATTTCTGGGCAGAATTATGCCAAACACAGAATTGGCCTGGCTCATCCGGTGAGGAGACTTATTAGCATACCTGATGTATTCCCTGTATCCGATACCTAATCAAACATACAGTGCCTCTACTTCCTTGGAAGGAAGTTCAGCATGGTCCCGCCAACTCACCAACTGACCAACTTCAGCAGACAATGTACAAAGTATTTTCTCAGGATGCATCACAGGTTGGTTTGGGAACTGCTCCATAAAGGAGCACAAGAAATTGCAGAGAATTGTGGACACAGGCCAGACCATCACACAAACCAACCTCCCTTCCATGGACTCCATCTACACTTAATGCGGTCTCGGCAAGGTCGCCAACATAATCAAGGACGTATCTCACCCTGGACACTCCTTCTTCTCCACTCTCCCATTGGGCAAGATGTAGAGAAGTGTGAAAACCCACACGTCCAGAGTCAGGGGCAATTTCTTCCCGGCTGTTATCTATCCTATCACCAACTGACAAGCGGTCCCGACCTACCATCTACCTCATTAGAGGCCCTCAGACCATCTCAACTCGGACTTTACTGGACTTTATCTTGCACTCAATGCTATTCCCTTTATCCTGTAGCTGGTCATTGTGGATGGCTTCACTGTGTTCATGTATAGTCTTTCCATTGACTGGACAGCACGCAACAAAAAAGCTTTTCACTGTACCTTGGTGCACATGACTAAAACTAAACTAAACTAATGGTGTCATTGGTAGAGGCAGAACATCAAGCTTCATACTGCAATTCTCGCCAGTTGAGAAACAAATCAGAAACACCTCTTGATTAGCACAGGTGTCAGAGGTTATGGGGAGAAGGCAGGAGAATGGGGTCAGGATTAATAGGAGAGATAAATCAGCCATGACTGAATGGTGGAGTAGAATTGATGGGCCAAATGGCCTAATTCTACTCCTATTCCTTATGACCTCTTGACAGTGGCCAGGACCTTCTCCTTGTCCCCCTGTTGCATATGGCCCATCTCCTGGCATGTGGCTGGGCATCTTTCACTGAGTTGTGGACCCCTCTTCCTCTCCCCTACAGCTTCCTTCCCCATCCAACAGAATGATAGTTACTGCTTTCCAATTGTTATGGGGGTCAGCACCTTTAAGGACCAACGCCCGCCTCTTCATTTCCTATTTTTGAGCAGCTAATTTTCTACAGCCATCAGGCTCTTGAACACACCTGCACATCCCTAACTTACCAGAGTAACCAAACACTACGGACCACCACTTGCACGACCATGGACTGGTTTACAAACTGTGTTTTTCACTAATACCTTGCTTTTGCACGTCTTTTCCTTATCACTGTGTTGTATAACTGACGTGTAATTTATGTTTTGTGTATTGTCTGTGAAGCAGCTACAAGCAAGATTTTCATTGTAGGTACACAAAATTGCTGGAGTAACTCAGCGGGTGCAGCAGCATCTATGGAGCGAAGGAAATAGGCAACGTTTCGGCCCGAAACGTTGCCTATTTCCTTTGCTCCATAGATGCTGCTGCACCCGCTGAGTTTCTCCAGCAATTTTGTGTACCTTCGATTTTCCAGCATCTGCAGTTCCTTCTTGAACAAGATTTTCATTGTACCTGCACCTTAGCATACATTTGACAATAAATTTGACTTGGTTGACTTGGCGTGAATTTTGCCTTATCCCAAGAGGGGACTGTGCAGATTATACATACGTTCATATTGTTGCCCATTTGTTTTTGATTCATTTTCAGATTTTTCTGATGCGGACCCAATTTGATGCCACACTCAACAATTTTTTACCACAGCAGAAAGAGACTTATCTCTGGGCAATGTATGCTTATTCTGCTAAACCAATTCAGACTACAGACTCTCATAGTGAATGTTTAGCTGAATTTGAACCAGGGGTATAGAGGTGAGAAAAATAACAATGGGAATTCACAGTCAAATTAATGATGAGTATTACACACATACTGTATATCATTGTGTGTCAGAGAGATACCCAGTGAATTGTGAGTTGTTGCAGATTGCGAGATAATTTGTGTGCTCACTTCATGAAATGATTAGCTCACCTCAATTTATCAGGGAAATGCAAAAATGACTGCCCTTGTACATTAATTGCCAATTAAATTCACCATAGGAAGAAAATGTAACAATGTTCCCCCATTCGTACATTTAATGAGAGAATTTTAACATTTAAAATTAGATTTTAAATATATACTTCCTTTTGCTTTTTGTTGTCTTCTTTCTTTCACTGTTTCTTAAATTAGTCCTGCTTTTGTTTCCTTCATTCTCTTTGTGTACCTGATTTAACTATAATTTAATCTTTTACCGACTGAGCTATTGAATTTCATTGCTTCAAAAGATGCAATGCTGGTCTCTTTGTCACGAGTCCAGACTCTGCTATGCTTAGAGCAACTGGAATTGTGATTTTTTTTAGCTAAAGGATGAGTAATAATGAGTAATGAGTAATAAGAATAACAACATATGTTAATGCGGCACTTCTAACACTGCAAAACAACTCTAGATGCTAAACAATAATTGGACGATATTTAACTGTGGAACATAAGGGAATATTGAGGAAGATTGAGGAAGACTGCTGGCGCTCCAAGCCGCGGGCTTGTGCGGGAATTTAACATCCGCGGAGCTTGCGATCTCTTTGCCAGGGATCGAAGCTCCAATCGCAGGACCTGTCGACTTTAACATCATGAAGCCCGCGGTCCCTGGTAAGAAGAGGCTGATTCGGGAGCTCCATACCTCAGAGAGAGTTTCAACCGCCCCGATGCGGGAGTTTCGATCGCCCCGATGGGAGCTTTGATTGTTGGCTGCGAGGGCTTTGATCGCCGGGACTGCAGATGGTTTGACTGCCCCGACCGCAGGAGAACAAAGAAAAAAGTAGATTGAACTTTATTGCCTCCCGTCACAGTGAGGAATGCGGGATCCACGGTGATGGATGTTTATGTTAACTTTTATGTTGTTGTATGTCTTGTTGCTTTTCACTTAGTATGGCCGCATAGCAACTCAAATTTCACTGTACCTTAACTGGTACACGTGACAATAAACTGATTTTGAAACCTTGAAACCATGACGTTATTTGGGATCACAGTTAGCTCACTGAAGACATTCAAAATTCAGAGTTCACCGCAGGTGATCTCAGAGGCAAACTAAAAACTGTGGGAATATGCTTTGTAGTGATGGCCAAATATGATTTCCATTTTAGCATGTGTATGCATGGAAATCCCCACTTATTAACAGATCTCTCTGCCTTCATTTCAGGAGCAGACTAATCCACTGACATCTACAACAAATGCACTGACTCCAACAGCAATCTTGACTGTACCTCCTCCCGTCCTGTCACTTGCAAGGATGCCATTCCTTCCTTGCAGTTTCTCCATCTCCACTGCACTTGTTCTCAACATGAGGCTGTCCACTCTAGGAAATCCGAGCTGTCCCTCTTTTCGTTGAACTTGGCTTCTCCCCATAGTGGTAGATGGAACTCTCGACCATGTATCCTCTGCTTCCTGTAGTTCAGGTCTCACCCCCACCCCCAGACAGTACAGGGATACAGTTCCCCTGGTCCTTACCTTTCATCACACCTGCCTCCGACACATCATTCTCCAACACACCCACACGATCCAACAATTAGTCACATCTTCCCATCCACACAAGGAAGAATGGTCTCGATCCAAAATGTCACCCATTCCTTCTCTCCAGAGATGCTGCTTGTCCCACTGAGTTACTCCAGCATTTCGTGCCCATCTTCGGTTTAAACCAGCATCTGCAGTTCCTTCCTACACACTTCCCATCCACTCCCGTTTGCTGCTTTCTGCATGAATCCTTGGTTCCTTCATTCTTCCCCAACTATCCTTTCCCCTCCTGGCACTTCCATTTGCAATCTCAGGAGACTTAACACCCTCCCCTGCCCTCCTCCCTCATCTCCATTTAGGGACCGCATCCATTCCAGTTGGCCAGAGGTTGACCTGCACTGCCACCAACCTCATCTATTGTATTCAGTGCTCAGATTTGGCCCCCTCTTCATCAGTGTTAGCAAGGATAGACTAGGTGACCAAACACTGTACACTGGCTGTTGTGGAGTTCTGGTTATTTGCCATATTAATTCCCTTCCCATAACAACCTTTGTGTGCTCAGCCTCCTCCACTGCCCAGAGTGAGGCCACACACAAACTTGCAGAGCAGCACCTCATAGTCAGCTTGGGTAGCCGACAGGCCAAAAGCATTAACAGGAATTCTCCAATTTCAGGTAACCACCACTCCCCCTCTCCACCTCCACACCTACAGCTTCACCCAGAGTAGATGGTGGGTGTCAGAAAACTAAATGAATTCATGTCCCACATCGAAAAATGGAATAAGCAAATATTTGTTGGGGGAATATTGACATTTTTGAGGAATAATCTGCCAGCTTTCACTTTGACTTTTCTCCATATGAGAGGAATGGAAGAGCTGCAGTATGTTTCACACCTATCCGTCTTCAGAATGGACTGCTACTACCTCCCTTCTGAAAGGACCAGAAAGCTGAACCCAGGTGAATAACATCCTAATGCCTGGCCATTGGCTACAATATATATTTACCTTCTGCTGCAGAGCAAAGAACTGGAACCTCTATTGGAAAGATTAGCCTGCTAACAAGGGTGCAGTGGGAAATAAAATACCAGAAAGCTCCCTTGGTCTGATATGAATGACTTTTCACCTCAGATTAAGAAATAGAAAACTCTGAATGGCTTGGGCATAGGACACTGTAATACTTGCCCTTTATTAAGGTTTGAAAATGGGCAACATCAGCAGGCCAATGTTTATTTCACACCTCTAATTAGCTTGAATTGAATGGATGGCAGGGCATTCAGAGGGCACTTAATAGCCAACCACGTTACTCTTTTAAGATTACATCAGAGCAGCAAACATCTTCCCCAGTGAACAGAATGAACTGCACTATCAGTGACAATAGGTCTTTGAGTTTTATTTACTTGATTGAATTTAAATTCCTCAGCAGTCAATTTACAGTCTAATCCCATCAATAGTCTCAAACTCAGGATGGCAATGTAGTTAATCTAAGTCTACGCTACAAAATCATCGTCTTGAATGTATTTGAGTCAAAGAGTCATACAGTGTGGAAACAGCCGCTTTGGCACAATTTACCCAACATGTCCTAGCTACACTAGCCCCACCTGCCCATATCCCTCCATACCTGTCCTATCCATTGAGGTACAACTCTGGTCAGCTCCGTAATTCAGGTGAGATAAACAAATAATAAACAAATTATTCTAAACAATCATTTCATATCTTTCGTAATTATCTTGAGTAATGTCATTTAAATCTCCACATTAAGACCAATCATTACAAAATCACCATCAGGATTGCTCATTAACTGCTTCAGCTGCTGTGTGAGCGGCCCTAACTTCCCAAGTACCTCTTCTTATCTGTATATCTCATCCTATGTTAGTGTTTGACTGAACCCCTTTAATGTGTATCCCCACTTCTTTGGTTTCCTTCAAATAACAGGATGTTATTAAGGCCATTTAGAACGGCGATGAGGAAAAACTGTTTCAGCCGGAGAGATGTGGAATTCTCAAGTGGAGGCCAATTCTCTGGATGCTTTCAAGAGAGCAATGGGCCTGTCCCACTTAGGCGACTTTTTAGGCGACTGCAGGAGACTATGCGGTCGCCACATGGTCGTTGGTGGTTGCCGGGTAGTTGCCTTCATGGTCGTGAGGAGTTACCGCATTCTGGGAACTAGTCGCGGCTTCACGTTGCAAAATTAGCGGCGACCAGAATGAAGCCGCCATGGAGAGTAGCGAGAATTCTTGTGCTGTAGGTGCAGTGATGGTGGGTTGCCAGGAGGTCGAGGGTTGTCGTAGGTTGTAGCCGGTACTGACCCGGTGTATCTCTAGCTTCTTTAAAAGTTGTTTCTTTTAGAAAAAGTAGAAATTAGCAGCAGCCATTCGGCCCTTTCAGCCATTCAATATGACCAAGCTGATCATCCAACTCGACCCCGTAATGTCTAATGTCCCCTTAGCCGAGCTCCCTCACAGCAATGTGGCCTCAATCTCTAGCTTCTTCCAGAGATTCACCATTCTCTGTTGTCTCTCATCTCGGTTTTTTAAAGGATTTCCCCCTTATCCTTAAGCTGTGACCCCCCCCCTAACATCCCAATCTTCCCCATCCCCCCACCCCTTAAGAATTTTGTAAGTTTCTAAAGTTTCTTTAAAGGACTTGCGTGACCCTTCCCGTACACTATGTTTTCACCGTCTTAATTACAGCACCAACCTTCCTGTTCATCGCGGTGTGTGTCTGTATCACATTGGCGTTGCACCGTGTGAATTTCACTCAGACAGCGCTTCCCCCTGCTTGCCCTTGCCCTGATTGACAGCCACTGGTAGTCGCCTAAAAAATCACCTGAGTGGGACAGGCCCATTAGATGGAGCTTTAAAAGATAACGGACGGAGTCAGGGGATGTGTGGAGAAGGCAAGAACGTGGTACTGAATGTGGATGATCAGCCATGATCACAGTGAATGGCAGTGTTGGCTCGAAGCGCCAAATGGCCAGCTCCTGCACCTATTGTCTATTGTTTACTGGCCCACTGTATGAATCCCTACATCAAAAGCAAGCACTATTGAAGTTTGTTTTTTCCCTTTGACACTCATAATTCTGCATTGCCTAATTCACACCAGCCCCCTATGTTAAGCACATGTACTGTATCAAATAGCAGCTGCAGCACTGCTCAGCTTGGAAAACCAGCCAGTGAGACCAGTAATCAGAAATTTGAACATGTAGTGAAGCACGTGGCTTGTGATATAAAAATATATTTCGCACCTTGAACAAATTTCTTCTCCAAAGAGGTATATGTCTCACTTATTAGTTCATTCTGTAACCCATCAATGCCTTTCTAAAGTTTTGCCAACAAAACAATTTCTTATTTCTCATTCAATGGTTGAAGAACCATACCCCCCTTTTCACAATATGCACTTTTGCTTAGTGAGGTCAAAAATCAGACCCAAAAACATGTGGAATTAGTCTATAGAAACATAGGAACATAGAAAATAGGTGCAGGAGTAAGCCATTTGAGCCAGCACCGCCATTCAATATGATCATGGCTGATCATCCAAAATCAGTACACGGTTCCTGCTTTTTCCCCATATCCCTTGATTCCATTAGCCCTCAGATCTATATCTAACTCTCTCTTGAATACATCCAGTGAATTGGCCTCCACTGCCTTCTGTGACAGAGAATTCCACAGATTCACAACTCTCTGGGTGAAAATGTTTTTCCTCATCTCAGTCCTCCTAAATGGCCTACCCCTTATTTCTAAACTGTGACCCCTGTTTCTGGACTCCCCCAACATTGGGAACATGTTTCTTGCATCCAGCCTGTCCAATCCCTTATGAATTTTATATGTTTCTCTAAGAACCCCTCTCAACCTTCTAAATTCTAGTGAATACAAGCCCAGTCGACCCATTCTTTCATCTTATGTCAGATAAACTTGAGCTAGCCGGGACATGCACAAGACATTTCAATTTGTGTGCTTGGAGAGACCCTTGTCCTTCAGCCATGATCATATTGAATGGCAGTACAGGCTCGAAGGGCCGAATGGCCTACTCCTGCACCTATTTTCTATGTTTCATCTTGTGAAGCAAAAGTGTGTACGCTCCCATGGGCAGCCTGTGCACCTGCTTGGTCCCACACTTGGTATTGTCATGTGAGAGATTTATTCTTTTGAAATCAGACAGAATACAACCTATCTGACGGTCCGAATTAGGGCCTCGACCCGAAACGTCACCCATTCCTTCTCTCCAGAGATGCTGCCTGTCCCGCTGAGTTACTCCAGCATTTTGTGTCAACCTTCGATTCAAACCAGCATCTGCAGTTTTTTCCTACACAGAATACAACCCTTGATAGACATAAAAAGCCGGAGTAACTCAGCCGGACAGGCAGCACCTCTGGAGAGAAGGAATGAGTGATGTTTTACTGACAACATTTATTTTTAAAGGGCAAATTAATTTTTATGAATATTTACCAGGCAGTTTGAAACGTCACCCATTCCTTCTCTCCAGAGACGCTGCCTGTCCCACTGAGTTACTCCAGCTTTTTGTGTCTATCTTCAGTTTAAACCAGCATCTGCTGCAGTTCCTTCCTACACGTACAACCCGAGAGTATTTTAAAGATTAACAAACTATCGATGTTGAAAATCCTGCTCTTCAACTTTATTTCTCTTTCCACCAAGACAGCCAGACCAGACCAGATGAATGTTTCAGCACTTGTTATTTTCTGCTTTTATTTCAGAATACAATCTTCAGTACTTTTGGACTAGCTTAAGCGTCTCAGTCTGGCTAATAATAAGGTAGACAGAATATGCTAGAGTAACTCAGGAGGCCAGGTAAGCATCTCTGGAGAACAAGGATAGGTGACATTTTGGATTGGGTCCCTTCTTCTGAAGAGGGACCATGACCCAAAACATCAGCTATCCATGTTCTCCAGAGATGCTACCTGACCCGCTTGTTATTTTAATACATTGTGTCTTTTCTGGCTTATATTAATGGTAGAGTTTCTAAACTTTTTTCAGAGGAATTTCAGAATTATTAAAAACAGTAATATTCTTTCAAATATATTCAGCATCATATATGACTATATTAGATACAGTAGTTAACATAATAAAATGATCAGGCTAGCTCTCACAAGACAATTACTCAAGAATGTGTATGTAGTTTGTATTGCTTAGAATATCAGCATTTTTATCTTTTCTTGACCCATTTTGTAATTACCTTATCTATGAATATAGATCGTTATAAAGTTTAATTTTGATCTTATGCACAGAATTAATCAGAGGAATGTTGAAATCTGCGGAAATATGCATTGTAAACTTCATTGTTACATTCTGTATAAATTCATTGTCGGTACTCACCAGAAAATGAAACAGGACTGTGCAGAGTAGCATATTACAGCATACAAATCTATAATGTACTAGACCAAGTGCAGACCCGTTGGGTCTGTTCCCCCAACGTGCGGTTGTGGGGGGGGGGGGGGGGGGGGGTCACTACTTCCTGCCATTGTGGGGGGAGGCGGCATGCAGCATCACACACACTAACTATCCCCCCCCCCCACCCCGCACTCATGCTAATTACCCCCCTTGATATTATATTAATATTATTAATTTGCTCCTTTTACCCCATAACCACCCTATCTACTGACGCATAGCCCCCAACTTGCAGTCACATCTAGGGGAGGGGGGGGGGGGGGATGAGAGTGAGGGCAGATAGAGAAGGGGCAGAGACAGAGAGAGAGACAGACAGACAGAGAGAGAGAGAGGGAGAGGGAGGTGGAGAGGAGGAGAAGAGGAAGGGTTGGTGAGGGGGGAAAGGTGGGAGAGGAGGGGAGGAGAGAGAGTGGGTGAAAGTGAGGGGGGAGAGAGAGGGGGTGTTGAGAGGGTGGGGAGCAGGAAGAGGGAGGAGGGAGGGTGGAGGAAAGAGGGTAGGGGGTGTGAAGGGTAGGGGGTTTAGAGGAGGGGATTTAGAGGAGGGGATGGAGGGGAGGAGAGAGACAGGGGGAGAGAGAGACAGGGGAGAGAGAGACAGGGGGAGAGAGAGACAGGGGAGAGAGAGGGAGACAGCACCAGAGAGGGAGACAGGGGAGAGAGAGGGAGACAGGGGAGAGAGAGGGAGACGGGGAGAGGGAGACGAGGGGGGAGGAGAGAGGGGGGAGTCAGAGAGGCTTTTACAATTTGGGGGGGTAGGGGGTGTGGATGGGAGGGGGATAGTGGAGGGGGGGATGAGGAGAGGGGGAGAGGTAGAGGAGAGGTAGATGGGAGAGGTAGAGCAGAAGAGGGAGAGGAAGACCTATTCATCTGAGGGAGGGGGGGAGGAGGGGGGGGGGGGGAGGGGAGAGAGGAGGTCCTAGAGGAGGAGAGAGAGGAGAGGAGAGGAGAGAGAGGAGAGGAGAGGAGAGGAGAGGAGAGGAGAGGAGAGGAGAGCCTGCACTTTTACTTTCACCTTGCTACTATTGGACCTGGGGGGGGATGGGGAGAGGAGAAGAGACAGGGGGGAGAGAGAGAGAACGCCCTGATAGAAAGAGGGGGAGGGATAGGGAGAAAGAGAGAGGGATAGGGAGAAAGAGAGAGGTGGGGAGAGAGAGGAACCCAAACCCCCCAAACAACTATTTGCAGGCAGTGCTTTTTTATTTCAAACTAACCATATTTTATTTCAAACCACATTAAGGGTACTGTGTGAAGAAATTTGTTCAGTGTCATTCAGAGCTCAGAGTGCCCTCCATGTTGCAGAATGATTGAGGCACACCACTTGCAGAAACTGATTGAGGCACACCACTTCCTGGTTTTATAGTCCCTCCCCCTCCCTCCAGCAGGGGCAGCAGAGAGAATGGGGAATTGTGTAAAAACATTAATATCTCTGTCATTTTTTATGGACGGGAAAAATCCTCGGCACATATGTGGCGGAGGGGGGCTCTGAGCGAGGTGGCCAAAGATGATGGCCGTAGGTGGCAGCGTTCTCTCTGAAATCGCAGCACAGAAGGCCAAAAGCGGTCAAGAACAGACTTTTAGTAATATAGATAATATCTGCAAATGGAGATCTTTAATTAAGTTTCATTATAGAAGATTGTGTTTGCTTTGTGCAGGGCATTAGTACTCCTCTCGTACAGGTATAACAATGAGTACTGTATGTGGGAAGGTGAATGAAATGTCAGCCACCAGCTACTGCTCATGAGCTTCGGTGCAAGCGTATTTCACAAGATTTCAAATTGATTTTGCTGACATTTATTTTTAAAGGGCAAATTTATTTTTATGAATATTTCCCAGACAGCTTGAAAGCAGCATCAACAGTTTCTCCCAGTCAGAGCACATGCTAATAAATAAAAAGCCTTTACATAAAACAGAACATTGTCAAATATGCATAAAGTTACAGTCGGAGTTAAAAAAAAAATCACTTCTAACTGGATCTCTCTCTGAATCAAATTTATGGAAATGTAAATCAAAATGCCTAAAAGCAGTCTATGGTTTGATTTATTGGACTTATCATGGAAAATATGGAGACATGTTTCACATTAAATGTCTTGGTAATTAGAATTATTAAGTCAATTCATATCAATAAATCTAGTCTCAAGTAATTTTTAATATGGGCATTAATTCTGCATCCTCCCAACTATAATTAAGAAGGACAGCTTAATATATATATTTGGAGTTGTTAAACAATAAACCTGAAAGCTGACTTCTCAGCCATTTTGAAATGAGCACATATATATTCTTCTGTAGTTGAATTTAATCAGTTATTATAGTTGAAACAAATGTGGCACATAGAGATTTACCAACTAGAAACATAGAAACATAGAAATTAGGTGCAGGAGTAGGCCATTCGGCCCTTCGAGCCTGCACCGCCATTCAATATGATCATGGCTGATCATCCAACTCAGTATCCCGTACCTGCCTTCTCTCCATACCCCCTGATTTCCCCTTAGCCACAAGGGCCACATCTAACTCCCTCTTAAATATAGCCAATGAACTGGCCTCAACTACCCTGACTTCTCTGTGGCAGAGAGTTCCAGAGATTCACCACTCTCTGCGTGAAAAAAGTTCTTCTCATTGGTTTATATCAATGTCTGAAAGGCAGACAAAATGTGTAGGAAGGAACAGCAGGTGCTGGTTTACACCAAAGAAAAACACAAAATGCTGGAGTAACGCAGCAGGACACAGGCAGCATCTCTGGAGAGAAGGAATAGGTGGCACAAGGAACTGCAGTTGATGGAATCATAAAACACAAATTTTGATCTCGAGAAATTTGAAACATTATTGTGCAAAAACTATCACTTTAAGGCGTCCTACAGTCACATAAGTTCATAAGTTCATAAGTTCTAGGATCAGAATTAGGCCATTACTCTGCCATTCAATCATGGCTGATCTATCGTTCCTTCTCAACCCCATTCTCCTGCCTTCTCCCCATGACCCTTAATACTCATACTAATCAAGAATCTGTCAACCTCTGCCTTAAAATCATCCATTGACCTGGCTTATCCGAATTGTGTAGGAAAGAACTGCAGATGCTGGTTTAAATCAAAGGTAGACACAAAATGCTGGAGTAACTCAGCGGGACAGGCCGCAACTCTGGAGAGCAGGAATGGTGTCAGATTAGGATAACGGTAGGTGCAACGAGACTGGGTGTGCTTTATATCAGTCACTGAAAGTAAGCATGCAGGTACAGCAGGCAGTGAAGAAAGCTAATGGCATGTTGTTCTTCATTGTGAGAGGATTTGTGTTTAGGAGCAAGGAGGTCCTACTGCAGTTGAACAGGGCCCTGATGAGACCACACCCGGAGTATTATGTGCAATTTTGGTCTCCTAATTTGAGGAAGGACATTATTTCTATTGAGGGAGTGCAGCGTAAGTTCACCAGGTTAATTTCCGGGATTGCGGGACAGACATATGATGAGCGAATGGCGTCAACTAGGCTTGTATTCGCTGGAATTTAGAAGAATGAGAGGGGATCTTATAGAAACATATAATATTCTTAGAGGATAAAGCACCTGCTTTAAAAGGGCATCAATTATACCAGTGCCCAAGAAGAGTAAGGTGACGTGCCTCAATGACTATCGGCCAGTGGCACTAACGCCGGTGGTGATGAAGTGTTTTGAGAGGTTGATCATGGAGCAAATCAACTCCTACCTCGACAAAAACCTGGACCCACTGCAGTTCGCTTACGGCCACAACAGATCAACGGTGGATGCGATCTCGCTGGCCCTCCACTCCACACTGGACCACTTGGACAACAAAAACTCATATGTCAGGCTGTTATTCATTGATTACAGCTCGGCATTTAACACAATCATCCCCTCCAAACTGGTTACCAAACTCGCAGAACTGGGTCTCTGCGCATCCCTCTGCAACTGGATCCTCGACTTCCTCATCGTGGGGCGTATCACTATTGTGGGGCGTATCACTGATGGGAATGAACCAGAATATAGAAGAGAGATCGAGCAACTGTCCATATGGTGCCAGCGCAATAACCTGGCCCTCAACACCAGCAAAACCAAGGAACTGATTGTGGACTTTGGAAGGAGTAGGAGGGGAACCCACAGCCCCATTTATATCAACAGGTCGATGGTTGAAAGGGTCAAGAACATTAAAATTCCTGGGCGTGCACATCTCTGAAGATCTTTCCTGGTCCGAGAACACTAACGCAATTATCAAAAAAGCTCATCAGCGCCTCTACTTCCTGAGAAGATTACGGAGAGTCGGATTGTCAAGGAAGACTCTCTCTAACTTCTACAGGTGCACAGTCGAGAGCATGCTGACCGGTTGCATCGTGGCTTGGTTCGGCAATTTGAGCGCCCTGGAGAGGAAAAGACTACAAAAAGTAGTAAACACTGCCCAGTCCATCATCGGCTCTGACCTTCCTTCCATCGAGGGGACTTATCGCAGTCGCTGCCTCAAAAAGGCTGGCAGTATCATCAAAGACCCACACCATCCTGGCCACACACTCATCTCCCTGCTACCTTCAGGTAGAAAGTACAGGAGCCTGAAGACTGCAACAACCAGGTTCAGGAATAGCTACTTCCCCACAGCCATCAGGCTATTAAACCTGGCTCGGCCAAAACTCTGATTATTAATAACCACTTTCTGTTATTTGCACTTTACCAGTTTATTTATTCATATGTGTATATTTATATCATGGTATATGGACACATTATCTGTTTTGTAGTAAATGCCTACTATTTTCTGTGTGCTTAAGCAAAGCAAGAATTTCATTGTCCTATACAGGGACACATGACAATAAACTCACATGAACTTGAACTTGAGGGTAAAAGGTTCCCTATGTTGGGGGATTCCAGAACTAGGGGTCACAGTTTAAGAATAAGGGGTAGGCCATTTAGAACTGAGATGAGGAAAAAACATTTCATCCATAGAGTTGTGAATCTGTGGAATTCGCTGCCACAGAAGACAGTGGAGGCCAATTCACTGGATGTTTTCAAGAGAGAGTTAGATTTAGCTTTCAGGGCTAAGGGAGTCAAGGGATATGGGGTAAAAGCCTGAATGGGGTACTGATTTGGATGATCAGCCATGATCATATCGAATGGCGGTGCTGGCTTGAAGGGCTGAACGGCCTACTCCTGCACCTATTTTCTATGTTTCTATGTTTCCAATGAATTCCACAGATTCAGATCCTCTGACTAAAGAAATTCTCCTCAGACCTGCAGATTTGTGTGCCATTTCTGTCCAATTATCTTAGCATATCAAACCTCACCAATGCTGTGGTGTACACCCAGCCGGGAGGTGTAGCACAGACCAGCCTCCACCGCATTTCATGACTAAGAGCCCAGGCTTGTATCATAGAGCTGTCCAGGTGTGGATGCACAATTGGAGCTCTGCCCATACAAGATCACAGATCCCCATTGACATCAGAGTTGGCCATCTGGACACAGACAATTGTCACACAGGGTTAATGTGTATATCATTACACTAAATCACATCGATAGGTGCATCATCAAATGTTCGACTCTGCAGCTGAGGAAGAAAGCAAAGCAGTAAAAACAAGAAATAGACATCCTGCTAAAATGTTTTATTTTAAGATAAACTCGCTTCAGCAGTTAGTAGATTACAGCACTGTTTGCAATAGCTCAGGACCTGATCAGCATAAGGCCATTTTGTAGCAGGACTATACTGAGGAAAGGAAACTGAGGGAATAAGCTGCAGGTGGTAAAGAGGTGTAAGCTACGCCTGCCTCTTTGTAGGATACGTCACACAATCCTTGTTCGAGGCGTACCAGGGCCCCATCCCTGACCTCTACCTCTGCTACATCGACGACTGCATTGGTGCCACCTCCTGCACCCACACGCAACTCACTGACTTCATCTATTTCACCACTAACTTCCACCCGGCACTCAAATACACCTGAACCATTTCCGACACTTCCCTACCATTTCTTGACCTCACTGTCTCCATCATAGGTGATAGACTTTTGACTGACATCCACTATAAAACTGACTCCCATGGCTATCTAGGCTACACTTCTTCCCACCCTGCTTTCTGTAAGGACTCCATCCCCTACTCCCAATTTCTCCGTCTATGCCGCAACTGCTCCCGGGATGAGGTTTTCCACACCAGGGCATCGGAAATGTCCTCATTCTTCAGGGAACGGGGATTCCCCTCCCCTACTATAGATGAGGCTCTCACCAGGGTTTCTTCCATACCCCATAACACTGCTCTCTCTCCCCATCCCCCACTCGTAACAAGGGCAGAGTCCCCCAGTCCTCACCTTCCACCCCATTAGCCGTCACATACAACAAATAATCCTCCGTCATTTTCGCCACCTCCAACGTGACCCCACCACATGCCACATCTTCCCATCTCCCCCCCCTGTCTGCTTTCCACAAAGACTGCTCCCTCCGTAACTCCCTGGTCAATTTGTCCCTTCCCACCCGCACCACCCCCTCCCCGGGCACTTTCCGTTGCAACCGCAAGAGATGCTACATTTATCGCTTTACCTCCCCCCTTGACTCCATCAAGGACCCAGGCAGTCGTTCCAGGTGCGACAGAGGTTCACCTGCACCTCCTCCAATCTCATCTATTGCATCCGCCGCTCTCGATACCAGCTGATCTACATCGGTGAGACCAAGCATAGGCTTGGCGATCGCTTCGCCGAACACCTCCGCTCGGTCCGCAATAACCAACCTGATCTCCCGGTGGCTCAGCACTTCAACTCCTCCTCCCATTCCGAATCTGACCTTTCTGTCCTGGGTCTCCTCCATGGCCAGAGTGAGGACCACTGGAAATTGAAGGGGCAGCATCTCATATTCCACTTGGGCGGTTTATACCCCAGCAACATGAACATTGACTTCTCCAATTTCAGGTAGTCCTCACTGTCTCCTCCCCTTGTCAGCTCTCCCTCAGCCTCTGGCTCCTCCTCTTCCTTTCTTTTTCCTACCCCCCTCCCCCCACCAACATCAGTCTGAAGAAGGGTTTCGGCCCGAAACGTTTGCCTATTTCTTTCGCTCCATAGATGCTGCTGCACCCGCTGAGTTTCTCCAGCACTTTTATCTACCGTAAGTTTTTAGTAAGTATGCAGATGATACTAAGATTGGTGAGGTTGCCAAAGTCTACAGAGAGATTTATCAGTTGGAAGAGTGGGCTGAAAGATGGCTGAAGAGTGTGAGGTGCTACATTTGGCGGACAAATCAAAATAGGACCCATGAATGGTAGGGAATTGAAGAATGTAGGTGAACAGATGGATCTGGGAATAACTGTGCACAGTTCCCTGAAAGTGGAATCTCATGTAGATAGGGTGGTAAAGAAAGCTTTTGGTGTGCTGGCCTTTATAAATCAGAGCATTGAGTATAGAAGTTGGGATGTAATGTTAAAATTGTACAAGGCATTGGTGAGGCCAATTCTGGAGTATGGTGTACTAATTATAGGAAGGATGTCAACAAAATAGAGAGTACAGAGGAGATTTACTAGAATGTTGCCTGGGTTTCAGCGCTTACAGAGAAATGCTGCTGGAGCGCAGAGCATGATGAGAGGGATAGACAGAGTTTGAGCTTTTCCCACTGAGAGTTTCTCCACTTCTTTACTCAGAGAGTGGTAGCTGTGTGGGATGAGCTTCCAGTGAAGGTGGTGGAGGCAGGTTCGTTTTTATCATTTAAAAATAAATTGGATAGTTATTTGGATGGGAAGGGAATGGAGGGTTATGGTCTGAGCGCAGGTATATGGGACTAGGGGAGATTATGTGTTCGGCACGGACTAGAAGGGTCGAGATGGCCTGTTTCCGTGCTGTAATTGTTATATGGTTATATGGTTTATATGGTAAGAAACTGTTTGTATACTGCAGGGGGGAGGTGACAGACCTGATGAATTCAGGTGATGACCCGAGGACATGTCACTATTGCAACTGGCAACTGACCTTTGGAGGAACGTGGCTAGTAGTTAAGCATTGATTTACTGATGAATCACAAGATGTTTTGTCTCCATCTGTACTGGACAGAGTCAGAGGCTTTCATGGTGGATGAGCATCAGAAATAGCTGATTATGCTCTTTCATGCTTAAGACACAGCAGCTGAATCTCTGTGTGTTAGTGATATTGTTGTACGTCATCCTCACAACGTATACAAGAGTGCATTGCTTGCACAATCGGGGAGAGTGTGTGGATTGCATCTTGGAGGTGTAAGGGCATTCCCTGCTTCCTACCAGCGATAGTTTGATCAATAACCCCTTCTCTGTTGAGCACCGTGTGTGACTGATTCTAATTATTGCACCCTGTTTTCATTGCCTATGCTGCATCTCCTCCTTGTGTATAGTTTAGAGATACAGCCTGGAAACAGGCCCTTTGGCCCACCCAGTCCGCACTGACCAATGATCAACATATAAATCAGTTCTATTCTACACACTAGGGACTATTTACAGAAGCATATTAACCTGCAACCCTACACATCTTTGTAACGCGGGAGAAAACAGAGCACCAGGAAAAAACGCAGGCGGTGACAGGGAAAATGTACATACTCCGTACAGACAGCACACGCAGTCAGGATTGAACCTGGGTCTCTGAGTCTGTAAGGCAGCATCTCTACCACTGCGCACTGTGCCGCCCTCTGGCAGTGGTAGACTGCAGTACACAAGTACCCACAGTAATACATGTGAGGTGAAGATGGACACAAAAAGCTGGAGTAACTCAGCAGGTCAGGAGAGAAGGAATAGGTGATGTTTCGGGTCAAGATCCTTCTGCAGACCCGAAACGTCACCTGTTTTTTGTTTCCAGAGATGCCGTCAGACCTGCTGAGTCACTCCAGCTTTTAGTGTCCATCTTCGGTTTAAAGCAGCATCTGCAGTTCCTTGCTCCACAGCACATGTGAGGTTTGAGTGGATATCAGCCAGGAATACAGTGACCTTGCAGCAACCTGCGCAGCCACCAGGCAGTCTCTACAGCAGGCTGCAGTCGCATGTGGCAAGTGGGTGAGTAACTCTTTAAATCACACAGCTGCAATGAGTGGATCGCTTGGAAAACATGCCACACAGTCAGTAACTAATGATTTTTTTAAATCAGAAAAACGTGACCCAATTTAAGTCGGCAAAGCTCCAAAACTGCATTGAACGGTGGTTATAATTGCTCACTGTGGGTCTGCATGGGGTGGCACATATCACACATTAACCCTGGCACATATCACACTGTTCTCCCATAAAACATTCACATCGAATCAAGTAGAGAAACACAAACACAGTGCGATCAAATTGGATTTCTATGTAACAAGCCTCCCTTTTGCATGATACAGACAAAGCTCTTGTGTACCGCCAGCATTTACTGTTTTTATTTTGGATTTCCAACAGCGGTGATTTCTTCTTTGATGTGGAGGTTTTCTGTAGTAA
This sequence comes from Leucoraja erinaceus, assembly GCF_028641065.1. Taxonomy (NCBI): domain Eukaryota; kingdom Metazoa; phylum Chordata; class Chondrichthyes; order Rajiformes; family Rajidae; genus Leucoraja; species Leucoraja erinaceus. Next base: position 62,325,711 of record NC_073384.1, on the reverse strand, counting down.
CACGTTTCTCCACAGGGGTTCAGCCCTGGTATGTGCTACAGTTGACAGTGGCCCAAAGGGAGAAGATCAGAAACCAAGAAAACTGTGCAATCATTGCTGCAGATGGATGACAATTTCTCAGTCGGATTTAAGCAGTAATTAAAATCCGGATAGAAATTTATATTGGGACTCTTTCCTAATTTGATAATGCAAATTCCAAACTGTTTGTTGCATTATTGGTTCCATTCGTTCTCCCTGGGGTAATTTCGACTTAAATACCGAATTAATGTTCACTTCACCTTGAGTTGGAAATCTAAGTTACAGGAGTGGAATAAAATGCTGTTTGTGAATACTAATCATCATTGTTAGTCTTGATGTTTAGTGTGTGGGTACAGAGAATAGTGAAATGAAAGCAGGCATAATTGCTGACATCAGACATGCTAATGAAAGTCTGAAGAAGGGCTTTGACCCGAAATGTCGACTATCCATGCTCTCCAGTGATGCTGCCTGACCTGCTGAATTACTCCAGCATTTTGTGTCTTTCCATGCTTATGAAAACATCTACCTCACCTCATTGCTTGCTGTTCCTATGGACGTGGCTACTGAATTAGTGCTATCTTATGATATTGTCTGTGAATGTGCAATTCTGACCCTGACGTTTTATGTGTCAAGTTGCTTTCAATTCATCATAGGGAACTCAAGGAGTACAAATCACAATGAACCCAAGTATCATGAAACCCTTTGGTTGTACCTCCCTCCAGCCCCGACAGGTGCAAATGGAAAGTTATCTCAATGTTAAACGTTCCACCATAAATATTTCACCATGTTTCACCTCTTCAGGATGCATCTTACCAAGACAGAAACTGTTCTCCTACAATGTGCAAATAATTGGTGCCATTCCATGCTTCCATGCTCGCAGTAAAGAGCTGCTCTCACAGAGAGTATCAGCAGGATGACAAAAATACTGGATAGGAGATTAGATTCCAGGCACATCCTGATCGAGCAACAGTATACAACAACAATATTATTTCAAAGATAAAGAGCTTTACGAGTCTTGTTAGGACTACAGTCATTTAACTTGCTTGATGTTACCAAGTTCCTTGAGCATTTCTTTAATGATTTTTCCTTGATTTCTTGCATAAAATTGATAGCTAAGACTCATCTTTCTATTGAAGGCAAGTAACACTTAGCAACGTGTGAACTTGAATCGTGGTTGTTGCAAGCCAGTGCTAACATAATAGGGCCAGTACATTCATTTGATATCAGTTCAATTATGTACAACAAGCGAGATTAAACCAACACCATGCACCATTCTGAATTATGTGTTCATAATATATGGTAGTAATATATCAATGTGTTAAATTATTACTGGACTAATTATTGGAAATTTAACACTCACCATATTCTCATTATTAATTGTTCACTGACAACTTTCCTTTATCAACATAATCTGTTTGGTGTATTTATTTTATTGAATTAAACAATTGATATATGATGAACATCAAGTAAAACTAAAAAATTTCACCCCACAAAAAAGATAAATGCTTTGTTCAACTTGCAGCCAGAATCTTCCATGTGCCTCCAGTCCACACATATGCTACTTTCACATTTAAAATGGCAGTTTAAACATTTAACAGCTGTTGTTATGCTTCCTTTTATTTTTTTTGTCACTAACGTGAGTGACATGAAAGCTAAATTATCGACTATCAGAGAGCTTAGGCGGCAAATGGGATGACTGCTTTACAAATGGGTTCACCACCAGTATCTTCGTAAGAGGCAATCGTGCTTAAAATCTGCTGATCTGACTGGATTCGATGCAAAAAGGACTTCTAGGTATCCATTAAAACAAATCTTTTCCAGTCATTTCTGTAAGCATCAGCAGTAAAATTAGAATTACATTTGGGGTCTCTTAAGATTATATTAATCATCTTCAGTTGGCCTAATAATGCAGACAATTTTAATTATCACAGTAATAAAACTGTGTGACTGATTTGAACATAAAGAGTTTTAATAAGCTTTATTTTTGTGAATTGATGTGAAATTAAAGGCAATATTGCACTAATACGTTAATCAGCCCAATGACTGATGCAAGAATTTTGTAACACTATAGTTTTATATTGAATGTACATCAAGCTATATTAAATCTGCATGAATGAAATTGGACTTTCAACCTAACTGGTAATGACAACGTTTTAGTTTCACGCACATTTTCTGTAATCCCTTTTCTTCCATCCCTATTATTATATCCCTCTGTCTCCCCCCCCCCCCCCCCCCCCCCCCCCCCCCCACCCCCATCTCCTCCTCCTCGTGTTCTATTGAATGTCCCCTTAAATGCATTAAGCAATTTAACCTGAAATAGTTCAACTGTTTAACACTTTTGTGTAAAGAAAGATCTGTTGAACACTTTATTGGATTTATGTTCACAAATGATAGGAGCAGAATTAGGCCATTTGGCCCATCAAAAAAGGTTTACTCTGTCATTCAATGATAGCTGATCTATCTTTCCATCATTAATTTCTTTAATACCTTATATTTAAGCCCTGTAGTTTGGAACTTGACCACAATTTGTAACATTTTCATTGTCTTATTAATCTCATTCATTATTTGAAAGATCTCCATAAGGTCACTCCAAAAATGTTATCATAATCTTTTCAATCTTTTTTCCAGTATTGTCCAGTAACAGCTCTGGGTGTGAATATGTCATTTATAATATGGAGACAAAAATCTGTGCAAAGTTTTCTATGTGTAGTCAAGTCATGTTTCCTATGCTTATCATAACTTCCCCATAAAACCTTGGCGGCAATAATGGGCAGCACGATGGCGCAGCGGTAGAAATACTGCCTGACAGCACCAGAGACTCGGGTTCGATCGAGACTATGGGTACTCTCTCTACAGAGTTTCTACCTTTTCCCCATGACCTGCATGGGTTTTCTCCAAGATCTTTGGTTTCCTCCTACAGGTTGGTAGGAGGTCATTGGTACTGTTTGCAGGTTAATTGGCTTCAGTAAAAATTGTAAATTGTCCCTCGTGTGTAAGATAGTGCTGGTGTACCGAGATCGCTGGTTGGTGTGGACTTAATGTGCCAAAGGGCCTGTTTATGCGCTAGTTTATCACTAATTTGAACTAAACTAAACTAAACTAAATTAAACTAAATTAAAATAAACCAAACTAAATTAAACTTAGTGTAGGAAAGAACTGCAGAAGCTGCTTTAATTTGAAGGTAAGACCTAGTGTGGCCGGGAGGGCAATTGGAGCAGTGGTCTGTTCCTCCTGCAGGATGTGGGAGATCAGGAAAACTTCTAATGCTCCTGGTGACTAAACCTTTGGGAATTGTGCCCGGCTGCAGATCCTGACTGACCTCATCAAGGAAATAGAGCTGGAGCTGGATACACTCTGGATCATCTGGGATGCTGAGACCATCAGAGATAGGAGTCTTAATGAGACAGTCACACCTAAGGTACAGCTAAAGGTAGTTGGGTGACTATCAGAAAAGGTTTGGGAAGTAGGAAAACAATGCAAGATTCCTCTGTGACCATTCACCTCTTTGAATATGGTTGAGAGGATGGGTGGGGAGAACGATCTTTCCCAGGGCAACAGCAACAGGTCTATAGCAGTCTGACTAGCTCTGGAAGAGTGGAGTCAGACAGAGATGGGAATCACAATAGCTGGGGGTAAAGACAGGAGATTATATGGCCGCAAACAATGTGTGTTGGTCCTGGGTGCCAGGGCCAAGGATGCCTCTGAGCAGTTGCAGAAATTTAAAGGGGGAGAGTGAGCAATCAGGTTAGTACCAATGACATAGTTATCAATAGGATGCGATTCTGCCTTGCCTGAAGAGAGAGGGTAGAAGAGGGAGTGGTCAGGGTGCAACTCATCCTTGAGTATTCTGGTGGCCTTGCCGAGGTAGCGTGAGGTGTAAAATAAATCAATGGGAGGGTGATTGGTGTGTGTGATGGTCTGGGCTGCGTCCACAATTCTCTATCATTTCCCGCGGTCATGCTGTGATGCGCCCCATTAAAAAAGCTTTCTATGGTGTGTAAGGGTTTTGTTTCCCTTTACTCCACTTCGGGCCCAACTGCCCGAGTTATTGTCGCCCTTGTCGGAGGGTCAAACGGCCACCACTCCACTCGAGCGGTTTCCAAGAGAGAGAATACAACAAAAGGGATTCCCCTAGGTTCTAGACCTCGGAATTATGGTGGGATATGATAAAAGGTTGAATTGACCAGAGTGTGCTGATGAGAGAAAACAGAAACCAAGATGGACTCAAAGCAAGTCTAAAATTTACAGGCTTTATTAAACAATGAGAAATCGAATCTCACCAACACTACATAATACGTGGCTAAACTTATGCTTTAAACTAAGACTATGGACGGAAAACTATCGGGCACGTCGTAAAACTTACTTTACACAATTTTACTTGCAAGTGTACTCCCCCTTTCCCTTTCCTTTCTCTCAACCTCTATCCTATTTCGGGAACTTCACCAGGTCACTGGGATACTTACAGCTAGGTTGATGCAGGCTCACGAGCCGTCCAGCAGAGCAGAACGAGAGAGAGTTCTGGCTTGACTCCGACTTTTATACCTGAGTTTCCTTTGAAACCCCCAGGTGGTCCTCTGGATAAAAGGGTTCTTTTGATGATTCCCAGTTTCGATCTGGCATGAACAATAGGCTTCCGATGATAAGCGGTTTGCTGATGTCATGATCCCTCAGCCTGATCGGTATCCCATCGCCTGGATGGGCTCCCATTGTCCCGATGGATGGGTCATCCACGATGGTGATTGTGCTTGCTGCTGGCCTGTTTACCACCGTCTGCTGAGGCTTGGTACCATCCTTTGTGTTTCCAAGATAATCTCGTTACCTCCGTCTCAGCCTTTCCTGCCCACACCATTCGTACAGTTGTGTGATGCCCAAGTCCACAGGCCAGACAGGTTTGAAACTTGAAACTGATTGCTTTCTTTGTGGATTGGGGGGTTTTCCATTGCAGCCAGCAAATCTGTCTTTTTAAAATGTCCATGTCCTTATCCGAGTTCTTCCATAATTTTGGAGGATTTGCCCCAATAACTTACAAGTGCATCTATAGAAGTTGGTGAGAGTTGTCGGGGACATGCCAAACTTCCTAAGCCTTCTAAGGTAGTAGAGGCATTGGTGTGCTTTCTTGGCTATGGTTTCAATATGGATGGTTTAAGGCAAGTTGCTGGTGACATTTATTGCTAGGAATTTGACGCTTTCAACCATCTTGACTATGGTGCCATCAATGCAATCAAGACTATGTGCACCACTTTGCTTCTTGAAGTCATAAATTGCATTTAAATTGCATGGATCCTGCCAAGTGAATACATGAAGTTAGGAAATATATTTAACAGCAGGGTCATAATCTCTGGCCTACTTCCAGTAGCACCACATGCTAGTGAGGGCAAAAATGAAAGAATCGGACAGATTAAAGCAGGGCTGAAGAGTTGTTGCAGTGGCTGGGATTTCACTTGGACCATCCCTGACACCTCCCTCCCCTTTCTTGATCTCACAGTCTCCATCACAGGAGATAGACTACCGACTGACGTCTATTACAAACCCACTGACTCCCATCACTATCTCGACTACACTTCTTCCCACGCTGGTTACTTCAAAGACTCTATCCCCTGCTCCCAATTCTGTCTATGCAGCATCTGCGCCCAAGATGAGGTGTTCCTTACCAGGACATCCAACATGTCCTCATCCTCTAGGGAACGGGGGTTCCCCTCGCCCATCATAGATGAGGCCCACAGGCGTGTCTCCTCAGTACCCCGCAGCCCCGCTCTTGCTCCCCCTCTCACTAGTCGCAAAAGAGACATGGTCCCCCCTGGTCCTTATCTTTCACCCCATCAGTCCTCGCATCCAACACATAATCCTCCAACATTTTCACCACCTCCAATGGGATCCCACCCCTAGTCACATCTTCCTATCTATACCCCTTTCCACCTTCTGCAGAGACCATTCCATCCGCATCTCCCTGGTTAACTCATCCCATCCTTCCCCAACCACCCCCTCCCCAGGTACCTCCCCCTGCAACTGCAGGAGATGCAAGACTTGTCACTATACATCCTCCCTTGACTCTGTCCAGTGACCCCGACAGTCCTTTCAGGTTAGGTAGAGGTTAACTTGCACCTCCTCCAACCTCATCTACTGTATCTGTTGTTCAAGATGTGGACTCTTATAGGGTGATTTCACGAAAGGTCACTGGAGCATAGATCCTCACCCACGTGACCGCAAAATCCAACTGAGGTACAAGCGTCACTTCCGGTACATGTTATTGATGCTGAAAACGCACACTTTCACACCCGTTAAAAACCGCGAAAACGGCCCGTTTTTGAGCTGTAAATAACTGCCAGTCGGGGTGACCGTGAGGCACAGTTATCTTACTTTACAGTCCAGAAGATAGATAAAAACGAAGGTAAATACAAGAGTGAACTGAAGGGGCAACAACAGCGGAAGTGGTCAGCGGACATTCGCCGTGGAGATATAAAGATAGAAAATATCGGGAATTATCGCGTTTGCTCGCTGCATTTCACCAAAAGTAAGTATCTTTAATCATTTGTTATATGTTATATCTGCTTTAATACTCTCTTCTTGTTGCACGTGCATGGCGTTCTTTTGCACGTTGTTTATCCTGCTCACAGTGGGTGCCCAATCAGGATTTGTGACATCATTCTATGCTGCAGGCTTGTCTGTTATTTGATGATAAATAAATAAGTAGTTTGGGTGATTGTGCAGGCTTTAAACAAGAAACATTGAGAAATATATTTTGGCAAATAATTAAATGTCCTGATTTTGTCCAATTAACAGCTGACAATTATCCCATTCCTTAGCTTGCATCTGAGTAAAATTTATTTCAAAACGCATTGATAGTTTACGATTATTTAAATGGTAAATGTAGCTTCAGAAGCGTTTTCATGTTGCATGTTAAAACCCACCTGAGAACCATGGGCGATTTTGCAATTTTATTGACGGATTTTTCACTTTTACAACTTTTCATATAACAAGTGAATAAAGATAAAACGTCAATGATGCCTTACTTTTGATGAAATGCAGCGAGCAAACGCGATAATTCCCGATATTTTCTATCTTTATATCTCCACGGCGAATGTCCGCTGACCACTTCCGCTGTTTTTGCCCCTTCAGTTCACTCTTGTATTTACCTTCGTTTTTATCTATCTTCTGGACTGTAAAGTAAGATAACTATGCCTCACGGTCACCCCGACTGGCACAGTTATTTACAGCTCAAAAACGGGCCGTTTTCGCGGTTTTTAACGGGTGTGAAAAGTGCGCGTTTTCAGCATCAATAACGTACCGGAAGTGACGCTTGTATCTCAGTTGGATTTTGCGGTCACGTGGGTGAGGATCTATGCTCCAGTGACCTTTCGTGAAATCACCCTATACATCGGCGACACAAGTGCAGACTGGGTGGTCGTTTTGCGGAGCAACTTTGCTCAGTCCGCCTTGACCTGCCTGATCTCCCGGTTGCTAAATTTAATTCTCCTTCCCATTCCCACACAGGCCTTTCTGTCCTTGGTCTCCTCCATTGTCAGAGTCAGGCTAAATGCAAATTGGAGGAACAGCATCTCAAATTTCACTTGGGCAGCTTACTGCCCAGAGGTATGAATATTGATTTCTCTAACTTCAAGTAACCCCAGCATTCACTCTCTCGCCCTCCCCCACCCAAGTCACACAAGCTTCTCATTTTCATCCAACAAATAGCTAACAATGGCCTGTTTCCTTTATCATCATAACTTTTTTGCATATCTTTCATTAATTGTTCTATATCTCGACATTATCATCTATATCTCCCCCTTCCCTTGACTTTAAGTCTGAAGATGGGTTTCGACCTGAAACATCACCCATTCCTTCTGTCCAGAGATGCTGTCCAAGTGATCTTTGATGCTGCCTATCCTGCTGAGTTTCTCTCGTTTTGTGTGTCTATCCAGGTTCTTGGATTACTGGGATCCCTTCTGGGGCAGAGGTGACATGTATAAGAGGGACTGGTTGTATCTGAACTGACGATGGATTGCTAATGCAGCTTGGGTCAGTTTCAACTAGAATGGCAGGAGGGTGTGTCAGAGAACAGAAATGAGGTTGAAGGTAAATTCTGTAGACTGAGCAAACAAGTTTAGGAGACAGGGCATAGCGAAGAGATAGGAAAGGCAGGTGGTTTAAACTGCCTTTATTTAACTACGAAAGGCTTCACAAGTAGATGCTTATCTCCTGTCTGGATATTTGAGACCTTTACAAAATGCAAATAGCTTACATCAACTGTAATACCTTCTTGCTCCTTCAGTTTACAGTGAAGCTAGCATGAACTTCAATTTCCTTAACTGTCAAGGGCTATGGGGAGTAGGCAGGAGAATGGGTTTAGGAGGGATAGATAGATCAACCATAATTGAATGGCGGAGTAGACTTGATGGACCAAATGGCCTAATTATGCTCCTTTCACATGACCTTATGAACTTCTCTCATATTAGGTTCATTTATGTGTATTCTTTTACATTTTACATTGATTATAACACTTGATATTGGAATTTAAATTTTGACTGTGGTATGTAGGAAATTATTAAATAACTATAATTATTTACTATTTCTGTTAATTGTATTATTAAAAGTCAAGTCAAGTCAAGTCAAGTCAAGTTTATTTGTCACATACACATACGAGATGTGCAGTGAAATGAAGCAAATGAATAGAGGCAAATACAATATATGTAAACTGTGCGTATATCTTTCGCTCTGTATTAATTTTAGTACTAAAAAGGACTATGATTAAATGAACTACCAGTGGAAAATAATTAGACAAGTCAACCCATATTTAATCACACTGTCACAAGACTTCTTTCATTCGTACCATTACCCTGAATATGACACACAATCACTTGTAATTAGTCAGAAGATAAGCCAAAAAAAGTAGCTTGTTAGGTTCCTGCATGGGAAATCATATGAATAAAAAGCAACTGTCAACTATTTTACGACAGAGGTTATTTATAAAAAAGATAGCACAGGGTATAAATTCATCTGTGTAGCTTTGTTTTGATCTTAGGAAAATTGATTGTTATTCATTTCATTGCAGTATCTGAGTCCTCACTGTAGTCCTTGACTTGTATATTTCTACCTGAAATCAACAATTATTCTTCAATTGGTTCTGAAGAACTTTAGATTATATTGGAGATGGCAAAAGGCTTTCTATAATGCAACTTATTTTCTTCCATTGAGTACTCTTATGGGCCTGTTCCCACTTCGGCGATTTTTTAGGCGATTACAGGAGGCTATGCGGTCGCCACATGGTCTCTGATGGTCGCCGGGGTGTTGCCGTATGGTCGTGAGTAGTCTCCTCAGTCGCCCAAAGAGTCGTAAGGTCTTTCTGGTCATCGCTGGATAATCAACATGCTGAAAATGTTTGGAGACAGTGGCGAGCGTGGGTTTGACGCCAATGAGCCTAGCTTGACATAGGTGCTGTCGTAGGTTGTCGCCAGATTAATGTAGGTTGTTGCCAGGTGACGTAGGATGTCGCCGGTGCTGACTTTGGTGAATTCCATTGTCGTATTCGCGGGCAGTCACCTCAGTGGGACAGGCCCATTAGTCCAGTCGCTGGTTTTTCAGCGACCTGCTATGACTATGACAGTCGCCGGCAGTCGCCTAAAAATCATCTAAGTGGGACAGGCTCATTACTGAGCAGTCCACTGGTGGGTAGCAGATATGTGCAACCTTTATATCGGTGGTGATGCACTCCATGGTAATATTGATCTTTATTTTTGGGCACATTCATCAGCTTAATCAGCAGGTGATAGCTTTGCTCTACACAGCTCACACAGTGTATATGAACTTTCAAACTGCGAAGGCATCAGAGACTGCTGCACAACAAATATTTTGCAGGCGATATCAATTGAGTGAGGAATTACATCTAACATTAACCTCTCTTGAATTACAGAGAAAGCATTTGTACAATAAGAAACAGAGATAATATTACAGAACTAGGTTTATTTAAGCTGTATATAATTTTTCTCTTTCTTTCTGACTTGAGAGAATGACTGTTGGATAGAATCTATAAAACGTTTATAATCCATCCCTCCAGATTATCTTGTGTGGGCAATTATTTCAAACGCAACTGCAAAAGAGCAAATTCTGCCCATTTATATCCCTGGGATCAAATACCACCTGAACATGAATTGAATGGAAGCATTTCTCTTCATGTGGTAAGTAGAATTAAATATAAAGTTGCGAGAACTGCTATCCTTTGTTCGAATTGGAACCTTGCCACATGTTGAAAGCTTAATGCCTGTTGATTCCATCCCTAATGGAAAAGTATGTCCCTTGGCAGTGTGGTGGGTGTAATATGATCAGCCATCTGGCCCATTTGATTGATATCCTTTGTGATAGTTTGGAAAGATTCAGTGGCACATCAGCATTATGCTGCGGTAAGTAACTTCCACAGAAATGGAAAGATTCACCTCTACTTTAAATATTCCCTGCAAGTGACAGAGTGTGGGGCAGTGTCCTGTGTGCAACAGGGACATCAAGAAGAAGCATTATGAGTTTTACAGCCCAGATCCCAGAGAGTAAGTGTGACCGTCTCTGTTCTCAAGGATGATGCCTTGTGGTTTTGGTGATGAGTCTCGTATTGAGCATCATCCAATGTGGCTCAGGAGGCCCACTCTGTACTGGCTGAACAGATGCAAACATTTCTGGACACTTTTTTTTTCTGGAGTCTCTTCTCAAACAGCTGAGCGTTCTATTTCTCCTTGCTTCCTCCAATATCTTTTTGAACAGCCAGCTACCAGACATCTCTATTAGTAATTCTGTCTCCACCTTCATCTTTCACTTTGAGTTATCCATGTAATACTCCTCAGTGATGACACTCTGGTCAACCTGAGGAGTACCTTCAGCAACAGATTGGTTCCACCAAGATGCAGTCCAGAACACCATAGGAGATCCTTCTTCCCTGTGGCTATCAAACTGTACAGCTCCTCCTCCTTCTGTCGTGGGGTAGACTCACTCCACTCCCCAATCCTTGCACATCCCCAATCCTTTCCACTCATCACTTTAATTTCATGTTTCACGTATTTTGGGCTTTATCAACTTTATCAACAAAGATCCTTCCTGGGATAAATAAAGTTCTATCGTATCGTATCGTAATTGATCATGATCCATTGCCAGTTCACCTTGCAGAATATCCCTGCCAATATATCTTCATTCTGTCAATGAACATGGTAATCATTGTAAGTGTTGTTGGCTAACACCAAACGTAAGCTGATGGACTTAGCTTAGCTTTCTCCATGCACTCTGAGTTGGTGACCATGTCCTACCAGGAAATACTTTAGATTGTTCAAGAACGAACTGCAGATGCTGGAAAATCGACGGTAAACAAAAGTGCTGGAGAAACTCAGCGGGTGCGGCAGCATCTATGGAGCGAAGGAAATAGGCAATTTTCGGGTCGAAACCCTTCTTCAGACTTTAGATTAATCTGCAACAATGAAGATGGAAACTATTAAGCCTTTCACCAGTACTTGCATGGGTTATCTTGGCCTTGCTATCAGAGTTTGAATACTCATGGTGTGGTATTCTCCATCGAACTGCACCAGGGCCATTCTTTCTTACATAGCTTGGGTATTACGAGTGCAGCTTTTGCAATGCCCGCAGATTTGGGAGGAGCAACAGCAGCAACAGATTAGCTAGAGATACCACTGATTGGCTCTAGCCCAAGTGTGAGGAGAGGGGTGAAAACAGTTGAAAACTGAGGAATTGGCTGTGTAAATTGGTAAATAGGCAATTTATCAGTCAATTTAAGCAGGACAGCTCTTTGCGAGCGGCAGTGAGTGAGCGGCCTAGTGCCCTGTGAGAAAAGTGTGAGTCTTTGGCTCGAGAGTCTTCGGAGAGGAGACCACGCAATACGCTTGAGAGGCTAAGGATTCTGGGAGAGGCAAAGAGGTTTGCCACGCACTGCAAGGGAGCAGTGGGCCAGACAGGAAGAGCGGACGGAATTACCACTAGACAGCCAACCCAGTAGGTAATTTACGGCTGGGGTGAGTACTTTCCCATTTATAGGAGGGTAGGATTATATAAATAAGGGGTGTATCAATACAGTAGGGGATTCTTAAATAAGACCAGTTAATTACTTATATAAGATGGGCGGTCAGGAGATGTGCCAATACTGCGAGATGTGGGAATTTGTCGACACCATTGATGTAGAAGATCCCTACAGCTGCAGTAAGTGTTTGTGGCTAGAGGAACTCCAGCTCCGCATTGATGAGCTGGAGACCCAACTTCATACGCTGCGGTACATCAGGGAGGGGGAGTATTACCTGGATGTTTTGTGCCAGGGGATGGTCACACCGACCAGTTTAACTAATTCAGTAGGCAGTGAGCAAGGAAAGGAAGGTGTGGCCATAAGCGAGGCAGGTAGGGGGAACCAGGAGGAGATGCGGCAGGAGCCACAGCCCTTGTCCCTGACGAGCATGACCGAGGCTCTTACTCAATGTAAGGACGGGATCAGGGGCTGTGGGAGGGATGAGCAACCTGGCTGCAGCACCGTGGATCAGTAGGCCATTCAAGAGGGGGGAGTTAGAAGAAATGCCATAGTGATAGGGGATAGTATTATTCGGGGGGTAGATAGGGTTCTCTGCGGCCAGCAGAACATGTCCCGAAGGCTGTGTTGCCTACCCGGTGCTAGGGTTAAGGATATCTCTGCGATGCTGGAGAGAAATTTGCAGTGGGAGGGGGAGGATCCAGTGGTCGTGGTCCATGTGGGGACCAATGACATAGGAAGGACGAGGAAGGAGGATCTGCTGAAGGAGTTTGAGCAGTTAGGGAATAAATTAAAAAGCAGAACCTCGAGGGTACTGATCTCCGGATTACTACCTGAGCCACGGGCCAAATCAGCGAGGATACGTAAAATTAAGAAGCTAAATGCGTGGCTCAAAGACTGGTGTGGGAATAATGGGTTTGGTTTCTTGGGCCACTGGCACCAGTACTGGGACAGGGGGGATCTGTTCTGTAAGGACGGACTTCACCTGAACGGTGCTGGGACTGGGGTCCTGGCAAATCATATAACTAGGGCAGTAGAGAGGTCTTTAAACTAAGTAGCGGGGGGGAGGTATCAAGGGGGGTAATAACGGCAGGGGTAGAGGAAATAGAGCAGGGTATCAGTGGGGAAGCGGAAAGTCAAAATGTGACAGGAGACAGAATGTGTGAAGATAAAGCTTTAGATGTAAAAGGGGCAAAAACGGAAAGGAAGGGTAGTAAAAATCATCTGAAAGTGCTTTATCTAAATGCACGGAGTATTCGTAATAAGATAAATGAATTAACGGTGCAATTAAGTATATATAGTTATGATATCGTGGCCATTACGGAGACATGGCTGCAAGGGGATCAGGACTGGGAGTTAAATATAGAGGGGTACTCGACAATTAGGAAAGATAGACAGGAAAGAAAGGGAGGAGGGGTGGCCCTTTTAATAAGGGAGGGAATAACGGCAATAGAGAGGAAGGATATTGCGTTGAAGGATCAGGATAGTGAAACAGCTTGGGTACAGATAGAGAATAATAAGGGGAAAAAAACACTAGTGGGTGTAATTTATAGACCTCCAAATAGCTGTGACGCTGTTAGTCAGAACATAAATCTGCAAATAGTTGACGCATGTAAAAAGGGAACTGCTGTAATCATGGGGGACTTCAATTTTCATATTAATTGGGCAAACCAAACTGGGCAGGGTAGACTAGAGGAAGAGTTAATAGAATGTATTAGAGACGGGTTCCTAGAACAGTATGTCACAGAACCGACAAGGGGGGAGGCAATCTTGGATCTGGTCCTGTGTAATGAAGCAGGATTAATTAAAAATGTCATAGTTAGGGACTCGTTGGGAACAAGTGACCACAATATGGTCGAATTCCATATTCAAATAGAAGGGGAGCAGGTTGAAACTCAGGCTAGGGTGCTTAGTCTAAATAAGGGGGATTATGAAGGTATGAGGACTGAGCTGATCAAAGTTGACTGGGATAGCAGACTCAAGAATAAGACGGTACATGAGCAGTGGTGTAAGTTTAAGGGTATACTGTATAACCTTCAAGAAAAATTTATTCCTATGAAGAAAAAAAGGGGTAAGGGTAAGAACAGTCAGCCATGGCTCAGTAAAACTATAAAGGATAGTATTCGGCTGAAGGCAAGGGCATATAAGGTAGCCAGAGATAGTGGGAGGGTAGAGGATTGGGAAGCATTTAAAGGTCAGCAAAAAATAACTAAGAGATTAATTAAGACGGGGAAAATAGACTATGAAAGGAATTTAGCGAACAACATAAAAACTAATAGTAAGAGTTTTTATAGCTATATAAAAAGAAAAAGGGTGGCTAAGGTGAACGTTGGTCCATTGGAGGGTGAGACTGGAGAGTTGTTGGTGGGGAACATGGAAATGGCAAAGGCATTAAACGAGTATTTTGTATCAGTCTTCACCATAGAAGACACAAAAAATATTCCAACGCTGGATAAACAGGGGGCGGTAGGAATGGAGGAGCTAAATACTATTAAGATCACCAAGGAGGTGGTATTAGGGAAATTAATGAGACTGAAGGAGGATAAATCCCCTGGACCTGATGGATTACATCCAAGGGTCTTGAGGGAGATAGCGGTGGGGATTGTGGATGCATTGGTGATAATTTTCCAAAACTCCCTGGAGGCAGGAACGGTCCCAGTGGATTGGAAAATGGCCAATGTAACACCTATATTTAAAAAAGGAAGTAAACAGAAGGTGGGTAACTATAGACCGGTTAGTCTAACATCGGTGGTGGGTAAAATGTTAGAGACAATTATTAAAGAAACACTAACGGGGCACTTGGATAAACATGACTTCATCGGACAGAACCAACATGGTTTTGTGAAGGGGAAGTCCTGTTTAACGAATCTGCTCGAATTCTTTGAGGAAGTAACAACCCGGGTGGATAAAGGGGAACTGGTGGATGTGGTATACTTGGACTTCCAAAAGGCTTTTGACAAGGTGCCACATAAGAGACTATTGCTAAAAATAAAAAATTATGGGATTGGGGGTAATATATTAGCATGGGTAGAGGATTGGCTAACAAATAGGAAGCAGAGAGTGGGGATAAATGGTTCATACTCGGGATGGCAACCAGTAACTAGCGGGGTTCCGCAAGGGTCGGTGCTGGGACCCCAGTTGTTCACAATTTATATAAATGATTTGGAGGAGGGAACCAAGTGTAATATATCAAAATTTGCGGACGATACAAAAATGGGAGGAAAAGTAGGGGATGAGGAGGATAGGAAGAGTCTGCAAAAGGATATAGATAAGCTAGGTGAGTGGGCAACAACTTGGCAGATGAAATTTAATACTAATAAATGTGAAGTCATTCACTTTGGGAAAAAAAATGATAGGGCAAGTTATTTTCTAAATGAGGAGGAGTTGCGTTGTAATGCAACGCAAAGGGATCTAGGGGTATTAGTACATGAATCACTGAAAGTTAGTATGCAGGTGCAGCAAGCAATCAGGAAGGCCAATGGAGTTTTGGCCTTTATTGCTAGGGGGATTGAGTATAAAAACACGGAGGTCTTGCTGCAGCTGTACACAGTATTAGTGAGACCACATTTGGAATACTGTGTACAGTTCTGGGGTCCATACTTAAGAAAGGATGTACTAGCCCTGGAGGCAGTGCAGCGAAGGTTTACAAGATTAATTCCTGCAATGAGGGGATTGACATATGAGGAAAGGTTAAGTAGGCTGGAACTCTACTCTTTGGAGTTTAGAAGAATGAGAGGCAATCTCATTGAAACATATAAGATCGTGAGGGGCCTTGATCGGGTAGATGCACCGAGGATGTTCCCAATGATCGGGGAAACTAGAACTAGGGGACATAGTTGCAGAATAAGGGGGGGCTCTTTTAAAACTGAGATGAGGAAGAACTTCTTCACCCAGAGGGTGGTTAATTTATGGAATTCACTGCCCCAGGGAGCAGTGGAAGCAGAAACTTTAAATATATTTAAGACTAAAATAGATGTTTTTTTAGCTGCCAAGGGGATAAGGGGCTACGGGGAGAGGGCAGGGATATGGACCTAGGTATGGTTAGTATAGTAAGACCTGAGTGATCTCCTGGACAAGTGTCGATCGCCTAGATTGGGGTCGGAGAGGAATTTCCCGGATTTTTTTCCCGAATTGGACCTGGGTTTTTATCCGGTTTTTTGCCTCCCCCAGGAGATCACGAGGTTCTTGGGGTGGAGAGGGGTGATAGCGGTATAAAGGGGAGGGTAGTGTCTTGTGTTCTGTGTCTTGTGTCTACTGTTTGTGGGTAAGTGTGTCTGTTTAGTGTTCAGCCATGAGCGAATGGCGGTGCGGGCTCGATGGACCTGGTGGTCTGCTCTCGCACCTACTTTCTATGTTTCTAAGTTTCTATTGATTTCAGCATTAAGTGACAGATGGCCGAGATATATGAAGCCGTCAACAAACTTCACCAACACTTTAACCATAGTAATCGATGGTTGTTTCCTGCGTCACAACATTTGTGCTCTCGATGTAGATGATTAATTCAAATTTCTTACAGGCCTTGGGGGGAAACTCCCAAGAAGGTTTGGTCCCAGACAGGCAGAATGTGGGCATACCATGGTACTTCAGAACCCAGGATAATAAACATGCAACATAACAATCTTAATATTCCTCAGTGCAATATATCTGAAGCTGCTTGATCTGTCAAGCACTTACAGGAATTTCAGATTTGTTTCAGATCACTGGTATTATTTTCCAATTAGAATATTGACTAATTCACTGTCACTTATACTCGAGGAGAAAATACTATAGAATATCTGACAATTAATTGTATATTTATTTGCTATGTTAATGCATTTAAAGTACCTGTAAAGCTGCAGCTCATAAGCATTTCATTGTTCTGAACCCAGTGCACAAGCCAATGAAAATCTCTTGAACTCTTGAACTCTCTAACTTTTCTTTGTGCGGCTGAATTTCCATTTGCCTTATTTACCTAATTCACCTTATTCGGTTTCACAGATGGAGTGGAAGAAGATTCTCTCTTCCCCCTCCCCCTTCTCCTACATCCTAACATTTTTTCTACCCCTTACTTTTTCCGGTTAAAGTAAAGTAAAATCTGAAATATGTAAGAGACTAGAATTGAAAGAGTACAAATAATATATGTTGGAAGGCTGTAGCACAGGTGAGAGGTGCATAAAGTTGTAGCATGTGGGAGTGTTGCACTGGGTGCCAATGTTGATCAGTGAGAGACGGGAGAATGGGAATGAAGGTTATTGCAGTTAAATTATGAGTGACTGAGCCTTAGATGAACTCCACTTTGGAAGCCCGGACTCGAGGGCCTAAATTATAGAGAGAAGTGGGGCAGGCTAGGACTTTATTCCTTAGAGCGCAAGATGATGAGGCGTGATCTCAAAGAGCTGCATAAGATCGTCAGGGGAATAGATAGGGTGAATACACAGTCTCTTACCCAGAGAAAGGGAAAGAAGAACACAAAGGTTTAGGCTTACAGTGAGAGGGGAAAGATTGACTAGGAATTTGAGGGGCAACACTCTCACACAGTGTGTGGTGGGTATATAGAATGAGATGCCAGAGGAGGTAATTGAGGTACTATAGCAACATTTAAAAGACATTTGGACAAATACATGAATAGGAAATATTTAGAGGGATATGGGCCAAATGTGGGCAGGTGGGACTGGTGAGATGGGGCATCTTGGTCGGCATGAGCAAGTTGGGCTGAAGGACTCTATTGATGGAACATTAGAATAGTTGGGCATTCTGTTCTTCAGGTTTGTTTAACCATTCAATTAAATCAAAGAAGGTGCCTTCCATTTTGTACTTTTCTTTAAATAACTCAGCTGAGGAAGATTTCTATTAAAAATACATATCGACGTGTCTTGAAGCAGTGTTTAACTTTTACTTTGCTTGGTGTTGGTCATTGACCACAGGACCTGGAAGGAATAGAACCTAAAACAGCTTATGACAATCATGGGGACCAGGTGATCACATGGGTGTCACCAATCAATGATATGTAAAATATTACAGAAAAAAAAATCCCATTTTGCCAAGAGAAGTAATGCATGAGTTATTGAAATGCTCGCGGTGGCTTATCGTTTTACCCCCCCTTAACTAGGCAAGTTGAAACAATATGAATTTCAAAAACCATGAGTCTCATTTTACATGGGATTCAGACTTTAATGAACTTGTCAAACTTACAATGCAAGGACACTTTATCAGGCTGCCAGGTCGATTGAATGCTGTGAATACTGAGTCAGGATCCATAATCAGGCAGCTTTGTCTGATTTCATGTTTTGAAAAATGATGAAAGTTCTCCAAACAGAATGCCTGGACATTCGTTTTTAATATAGATAAAACACTGAGATAAAATGAAAGGAATGCAAGTGAAGACAAAAATAAATAAAATGAAAGTACTGGAATTATTCGGTAGGTTGGGCAGAATATGTGGTTGGAGTAACAGATTAATTAGCCTTCATTATTAGGAGTCAATTGGTATTACCTATTTGTAGAGATATTCAGTTAGAATAAACATAAAATCAGACAAGGGTAAAGTCTCTTTATCGTTGCAATCTTGCCATCATTTGATTGGATTCAATTTATTGTCATTGCACTTTTCAGTGCAACAAAATGGTTTAGCCTGCAGTCATAACATAGAATAAATAACAAACACTCAACACAGTTTAAGTCCCAAAGTCATTGTCTCTTCCCTCTTTGCTCTCCCTCTGCGCTGAGGCAATCCAAGCCTCCGATGTTGTGACCCCGCCGGGTGATGGTAGGTAAGTCCCGCGGCTGAATCCATGCACCGCTAACGGGCCGGTTCAAACTCCGCGGCCTGGGGCGGTCGAAGCTGCCGAAGCTGCAGTCCTCCAGTCCAGCGGATGCAGCTGTAGTTGCGGGAGCTCCGGAAACAGAACTCGAGCTCCTGATGATGTTGTCCACTGGCCAGCGGCCGAGCCTCCGAGGCTCCAAAGTCGGGTCGGAAGTTGGGTCGCACTGCAACCACAGCCCCGAAGTTGGCCAGCCTCGTGTTGGTAAGTCCTGGATCTGCCTCTGGAAACTCAAGGTCGGTCGCAGTTTGGAGGCCGCCAGCTCCGCGATAGGCCTCAGCGCAGACGGACATGGAGACAGGGGGATACGGCAGAAAAGGTCGCATCCCCCCCAAAGGAAGAGTCAAAAAACATGTTACACCACCCCCCCCCCCCCCCCCCCCACACATACATACACAACTAAATAAACCAAAATAAACTGTAAAAACGGGACAAGAGAAAACAAAAAACAGAAAAGACAAACGGACTGCAGGCGAGCCGCAGCTGCAAGGCAGCGCCGCCACTCCGCAAGTTGCATCCAAACCTACAACTTTCAGCAATGTTCCCATCAAATGGGGTTGCAGAATGGTACAGCGGTAGAGTTGCTGCCTTTACGGCGCCAGAGACCCGGTTTCGATCCCGAGCGGGTGCTGTTTGTAAAGGGCCTGTCCCACGAGCATGCGACCTGCATGCGAATCAGTGCGTTTGGTGTCGAGGCGGCTGTGGGCCGGCAGGCCGTTGCCGCGCGGAATTTTTGAACACGGTCAGTTTTTCGGAGCCCCGTGCGATGTCGGGACCAGCTCCGCACAACTCCATATGGCTCCGGCAATCGAAGTGGGACCGGCCCCGCGAGGCCGTACGGCTCAAGCTACCACGTTAGGACTCTCTTGCCGCATGGAGTCGCATGCTCGTGGGACAAGCCCTTTAGGAGTTTGTACATCCCCCTGTGACCACATGGGTTTTCTCTGGGTGCTCAGATTTCTTCCCACTTTCAAAAGACGAGCAAGTTTGTATTATAATTGGCTCCAGTAAATTGTCCCAAGTGTGTAGGATAGAATCTGTGTATGGGTGATCATTGGTCAGTGGGCACTTGGTGGGCCAAAGGGCCTGTTTCCATACTGTATCCCTAAATTAAACGAATTTCAACTCCATTTACACATCACAAAATATAAAATCTGTGTCTTACCATAACATTAAGATGGCATTCTAATGGGCCTGTCCCACTTAGGCGACTTTTTAGGCGACTGTAGGAGACTATGCATTCGCCACATGTTCGCCACATGTTCGCGGGTGGTTACTGGGGAGTCGCCTTCATGGTTGTGAGGAGTTCCCGCATTCTGGGAACTACTTGCGGCCTCATTACAGTCACCGCAAATTTTTCAACATGTTGAAAAATTAGCGGCGACTGGAATGAAGCTGCCATGGAATGTAGGCGGCATAGAATTCTCGTGCCGTAGGTGGGTCGCCAGGAGGTCCTAGTGGGTTGTCATGAGGTCGCAGGTTCTCGTAGATGCTGACCGGTGAATTTCATTGGCTCATTGGGAAAAAAAACGTAAACAGTAGTTTTCAGAACCAAGGATAGCCGACTAGTAATGTTAAATGTCCGCCGAGCTTCACAGCCGTGTACCACTGGCTTCTTAAAAGTTGTCTCCACTCCTTGTCCCCCTTTCTCCCCCCCTCTCGCCCCCCCCCTCTTTTAAAGGACTTACCATACACTGTGCTTTAGCCATCTTAATTACATCGCCAACCTTCCTGTTCATCGCGGTGTGTGTCTGTATCACCTTGGATTTGCATCTTGAATTTAATTCAGACAGAGCTCCCCCCCGCTTGCCCTGTCCCCCGCCTGCATAAAGGGCTGGTGAAGGAAGCAATGTGTGTGTGTGAGAGTGTGTGTGTGATCCACTCTGACAGTTGCCGTTCCAGTGGCCGGTTTTTCAGGCGACTGCCGGCAACTTGGCAGTCGCTGGCAGTTGCCTGAAAAATCGCCTAAGTGGGACAGGCCCATTAATCTTTTATTTCAACATCTTGCTTTAGAATTGCTTTATGTTATTGTTAAGCATGTTATGAAGCTATAGTTTAACTAATGCATTTGAAATGGATTTATTAAAAAAAAATAAGCATGTTTAATCGGGGCATCTGGTAAACCACCTGTTAATATTTATACCAAACCATTGCTATGTATACTCATGTGGAACGGTCACTTTCTTTGACAAGTTAAAAAAGATTATAATTTTCAATTTTTGAAACATGCCTTGTTGTATCCTTGTACTCAAATGAGCTGGCTTCAATTTAAGAAACTGCTCTATTAGAATTTATATTGAAATATCTCAGTGGTGATTCATTTGTGCAGATGCCCAGCGCTGTGGTCTTTTCTCATTTTCGCATGTCATAAATAAGTTGGACACTATAAGATTATCACAATGCAAAATTCCAATATAGGATGTTCACAATAGACTGATGAAGTCTGAAGAAGGATCTCAACTCAAAACGTCACTCATTCCTTCTCTCCAGAGATGCTGAAGTTACTCCAGCATTTTGTGCTGCTGAGTTACTCCAGCATTTTCTGTCTACTTTCAATTTAAACCAGCATCTGCAGTTCTTTCCTACACATCGGATGTTCACGAGATCGGCCCACTCCATAAATCAATGAATAAATATTGGAGTTATGGTGCAGGTCCAATGAATGGTACATAGGCCTTCATTGCAAGACCTTTGATCTCCTTATCTAAGGAAGGATGTTCTTGCTGTGGGTGGAGTGCAACAGAGATTTCATGGACTGATTCCTCGGATGACTGGACTGATATGGGAGCAAAGATTGCATTGGTTAGGCCTTTTCACACTGGAGTATAGACGTATTTGAGGCAGGTACTATAACAACATTTAAAATACATTTGGGCAAGTACATGGAAAGGACATTTTTCTTTCCACTACCCCCTTCCCCATTCCTGTTCTGCTGAACCCTGGCTGACTCTGCATTGATTTCTCCCCTTCTCCTCCCCATCCTCTTGCATTTCCCCACTGTAGATGACATGTGCATGTACCTTCAATATAGTGACCTCACCACTACTAACCACTCCCCATATCAGAAGTATAATTGCAACCTCCCCACCCATTGATCTCTCTCTAGCTCCTGTGACAGACCACGTACAGCTAGGGCAGCAACGTTTGTGTACTATCAATAAATAGTAGTAAAGACACAGTGTGTTTATGACTCCTCTTTACACCCACCAGCTTCACAATTCATCCTTTGTGGCTTCACACCTGTCTTTTCATCTTTGTCCTTTGTCGAACAATCTGCTTATCAGAAATCACCACGTGCCTGTGTTCAGCTATTACTGGTCCATGCTCTGTGCTGCTCCTCCTCTCTTTAGACTTTTGACTGTAAACTTTGGAGTTATAGTTATAGGGAGAATGCACAAACTCCATACATACAGCACCTTTAGTCAGGATCGAACCCGGGTTGCTGGTGCTGTAAAGGATCAACTCTACCGCTGCGCCACTGTGGCACCCTCTCTTCCAGCTATCTTTCCTGCCCCCTCCCTCCGCAATTAGTCGGAAGAAGGGTTCCGACTGGAAACATCACCTTTCCACGTTCTTCAGAGATGCTGCCTGACATGTTGAGCTACTCCAGCATCTTGTGTCTTTCCTGGGAAACCAGTATCTGCAATTCCTTGTTATTACATCCCCACTAGTACCATATTGTCTCCATAGATAAATAAAACAAAAGCTCAATTATAGAATGTATAACCTACTCTTTCTTTTGGGCAATTAAATTTAAAATGAATTAAACCAATTCCACTAAGTGAAGTTGAACGTAACTTTAACCCTCTGTTTGTTTGATTCATCTTAAACCTCATCCAAGTCAAGCAACAAAATACCTTTTGTTCCAATCTAATTAATACATTAAGAGTAGGAAGGAACTGCAGATGCTGGTTTACACCAAAGATAGACACAAAATGCTGGAGTAACAGCGGGCCAGGCAGCATCTCTGGAGAGAAGGAATGGGTGACGTTTTGGGTCAGGTCAGGTCTGAAGAATGATCTTGACCTGAAACATCATCCATTCCTTCTCTCCTGAAATGCTGCATGTCCTGAGTTACTCCAGCATTTTGTGTTCAATTAATACATTAACTTTTATTCTGCAAAGCAATTGAAAAAATATCCAATCTCTTTTGAGGCCAGCATATTTCATTTAGGTTTGCTCTATATCTTCACACTTCGGCATCATTGAGGCAACATGGGTTCTTTTAATATCTTGCTGTTCCTTAAAATCCTCACTGCCTTAGAATAAGAAAGAGCAAGAATTTTATAGAACTATTATATTTTCATGGAAAAATACATTGGAAAGGTGGGTTATTGGTCATGAATGTAAACAAGTAAACAAGTAAGGGCCTGTCCCACTTGTCCATCATTTGCGCGTCACGCAGATGGAGCGCGAAGATGTGTTCATCACAAAATCCTGCGACGCCGCGCGTCACTGCCTATGTCATCATGCACCATGCGCGCATCATCGTCGTGCGTCGTGATGCGTAAATGATGTTGCGTAAATTACGTGCAAACGATGGCCAAGTGGGACATGCCCTTAAAGATTAGTAGAACAGGAAAAAGTAAAATGCAAATATAAGCACACCCAGCTGAACATGGTTGAAGGAATGTGAGCTAATTTAGCTGAAGAGCTCTTTCAAGCAGTTTCGCAGATCTCAGATGTGGTAACAAATATTTTGGTTCACTTAACCATTGATAAATCTCCATTTAAAAAAATCACTGTTAAAGTAGACACAAGAATGCCTTCATACTCAACTAAAATACATTTGAAACTGACCTGAAGGAAAATTGCGAATGATACAAATATCCTGTACAGAACACAAGGGGATGCTATAGGTCATGGGTCATGCTATTTAACAATTAGAGAGAGGACAGAATGAGAATGGAATAATTAGGCTGTGATATAGGGATCCATATAACATATTGTTTCTGCACTATTTCTGGTGATTTGTTTCAAATTTCCTGCGGAACTCATGAGAGCAGATTTTCAGCATTGCTTGCACCATCTGCCAAATTGGTGAGAGCAGTAGTATGGGTGTTGGAGGCACAGAAGGTAGACAGATTATGAAATGCATTCTTGTGTAACATTGTCTTTGTTTTTAAGGATATAGCGAGAGCCAAGTAGTTGCCAGACGACTGAAATCCTTTTGCCCGCAGCACCACGCCCAATCAACATGTGCTTTTTAAAGAGTTTATTTCAGAAGTGTTTGTGGTTAACTGTAAGGATTAGTGCACGTGAACAATGAGGTAGTACAGCACAGGAACAGGCCCTATGACCGCACACTCTCTGTGTTGAACATGATGCCAAGTTAAACAATTTAGGCCTTTAGCTTAACAGGGAGATTGAGAAGATGCTCACAAACAAAGGCTACAGAGAGAGGAAGAAGAGCTCTCAGTTGGGCGTCATAGTCACAAAGTGCGTTCCGGGGCAGTACATCTCCTGTATCTCCTATTATCTGGACACAGGACCAATGCCTGAGGAGATGTGGAGCGTTTGACGGCACTATGCCGGTACTCGCTGCAGTTTAGAAGGATGAGGGGGCCCCTCATTGAAACTTATCGAATAGTGAAAGCCTAGAGTGAATGTGGAGAGAATGTTTCCACTAGTGGGAGAGTCTAGGGCTAGAGGTCAGCCTCAGAATTAAAGGACGTTCCTTTAAGAAGGAGATGAGGAGGAATTTATTTGGAGGCTGTGGAGGCCAAGTCAGTGAATATTTTATGTCTGAGATAGATAGATTTGTGATTAGGAGGGATGTCAGGGGTTATGGGGGAAGGCAGGAGAATGGGGTTAGGAGAGATGAGATAGGTCAGCCATGATTAAATGGCGGTGCAGACGATGGGCCGAATGGCCTAATTCTGCTTCTATTACTTATGACCTTGACTTTTTCATTGTGGAATTCTGCACAGAAGCTTGTGTTTGCCGTAACTTTACTCCCTGGCCAGAACTGCCCGGCCAGTTATTCACTGAATTCCTACCACTCCATCTCTTTCCAGAGAGGTTACAGAAACATCTACTCAAAGAGAGCTATGTATTTGACTGCCTTGGAGAGATGGAAATAAGGGGGTAAATCTCCTATTTGTGTCAATCGAGAATAACAGATTTCCCAATGGCATAAGGAACACGAACAGAAATGATGTCAGCATGAGGCTACCATATCTAAATGAAGTGATAGTCCTAACAATAGATTACAGAAACAGGCTCTTCAGCTCAACTCATCTCTGCCGAGGGGGTTATGCAACTGAGCAAGACCCACTTGCCTGCGCCTGCCCCATATCCATATCCACACTATCCAGCCACTCTTTACAATTTACATCTTCCAGACTAGGTAATGTACTTGTATACCTTTTTACACCCTTTCCAGTTGAATGGCATCCTTACTCCAGCAGGGTAACCAGAACTATACACAATACTCAAAAGGCCAGAATTGTGCTCAAGAGTCAAGTTAAGAGTGTTTTATTGTCATATGTCCCAGATAGTACAATGAAATTCTTACTTTCTGCAGCACAACAGAATATGTAAATATAGTACATAACGGGAGAAAAAAAGTTCAGTGTGTGTATACACTGCACATATACCAATAAACAAACAATATAGTGCAATAATAATTCAAATCAATTCAATTCAACTTTAATGTCATCGCACAAATACAAGTACGAGTACAACGAAATGCAGTTTTGCGTCAGTCCGTAGTAGTTGTGCATAAAGAAATAAAAAAAAATAGAAAGAGAGAAGATACAGAATCATCAAAAAATACAGAATAATTAAACAATGGGGACGGAGGGACCGGAGAAATCTATCGGCGGGACTCCGAGTTCAGCAATGTGATTGTATTGTTGCAGAAGCTGTTCCTCATCCTACTAGTACGTGACCTGAGGCTCCTGTACCGCCTCCCTGATGGGAGGAGGGCAAACAGTCTATGGTTGGGGTGTGAGGGGTCTTTGATGATCTTCCCAGCCCGTCTCAGACACCGTTTTCGGTGGAGGGCATCCATGGCAGGGAGCGGGGCACCGATGATGTGCTGCGCGGTTTTCACCACCCGTTGTAGTGCCTTCCTGTCCGCAGCAGTGCAGCTGCTGTACCATACCGTGAAGCAGGTGGTCAGGATACTCTCTATGGTACAGCGGTAAAAGTTGGTCAGGATCCGGGGGGACAGGATACAATAATAGTCTATTGTAGTTAATTTAACTTCATCGGGCTGGGACATTGTACGGCTCACACCAAACTCACAAAACATACAAAATGTATAGGAAGGAGCTTCAGATGCTGGTTCAAACTGAAGATAGACACAACAAACTGGAGTAATTCTGTGGGACAGGCAACATCCCTGGAGAGAAGGAATGGTTGACATTTTGGGTCGAGACCCTTCCTCAGACTGAGATTTATTAATTATTAGATTTAGCCTTTGCTCAATGAGGTAGGGCCAGGAAGTGAAGATAAAGAGCGGAAAAAATGAATGTATGAATGATGAATGAATGAATGAATGACTAAGTTTATTGGCCACGTATGTACACATACAAGGAATTTGCCTTGGTGCTTCGCTCGCAAGTAACAACACAACATACAGTAAACCATTAAGAATAAAACATAAAACATTAAAACATTATGAACAAACATTCTGCCAGACACATAGGGAGCATCTGACAGCTTTGCATTTTCACACAAAAGCTTTAATCCAATCTCCTAATCTTCAGAAAACAAGGCAGTTCATATCTACATGCTGCACAACCTCAACAACATGTTTGCTTTGCTGATGAATGGAAAGTTACATTCTTACTACACAAAGGCCAGGTGTGGATCATCTCACACCAGACTATTTCCCCAAGAGAGTTATGCTAATGTACGTGTATATGCTTATGTGAATAACTGATGTGGTCAGATAACGGGATGATGTTGTCAGAACATACATGTATATATGATTTGGACAAAAATGCTGGAGAAACTCAGCGGGTGAGGCAGCATCTATGGAGCGAAGGAAATAACCATCCTGATCTCCCGGTGGCTCAGCACTTCATCTCCCCCTCCCATTCCGAATCTGACTTTTCTGTCCTCGGCCTCCTCCAAGGCCAGAGTGAGGACCACTGTAAATTCGAGGAGCAGCACCTCATATTTCGCTTGGGCAGTTTGCACTCCAGCAGTGTGAACATTGACCTCTAATTTCAGCTAATCCTTATGCCCCTGTTCCACTTAGGAAACCTGAACGGAAACCATTTTCGACCATTAGGGAGACTGACAAAAACCTCCGGGAACCACACGGAAACCTTGGGTGGGGCGTAAAGTCTCCAGAGGTTTCCGTTCAGGTTTCTTAAGTGGGACATGGGCAATACTTTCTCCTCCCCTTCTCAGCTCTCCCTCAGTCCACAGGCTCCACCTCTTCCTTTCTTCTTTCCGCCCCCATCCACCCCTCCTCCCCCAACACACATCAGTCTGTAGAAGGGTTTCAGCCCAAAACATTGCCTATTTCCTTCACTCCATAGATGCTGCCTCACCCGCTGAGTTTCTCCAGCATTTTTGTCTACCTTCGATATTCCAGCATCTGCAGTTCCTTCTTAAACAGTATATATGATTTAGTTTAGTTAGAGATACTGCATGGAAACAGGCCCTTCAGACCATCATATCTACACTGACCAATGATCACGCATTCACACTAGTTCTATCCTACATACAAGGGGCAATTTTAGTCAGAGGGTGGCAAATCTATGGAATTCTTTGTCACAGAAGGCTGTGGTGGTCAGGTCAATTGATATTCTTAAGACAGAGATAGATAGATTCTTGATTAATACAGGTCTATGAGTCATGGGGAGAAGGCAGATGAATGGGGTTAGGAGGAAGAGATAGATCAGCCATGATTGAATGGCAGAGTAGACTTGATGGACCAAATGACCTAATTCTGCCCCTATAACTTTATGACCTCATGATCTTATAGAAACCAACAAACCCCCATGTCTTTGAAGGAAACCACAGCTCCAGGAGAAAACCCATAAGGTCACACGGAAAATAGACAAACTCCGTACAGACAGCACTTGGGATCAGGATTGAACCCGGGTCTCTGGCACTGTGAAGAAGCAACTTTACTGCTCCGCCACCATGCCACCCCGCATGGTGTAAGGACCACAGGCTCAGTAACTGCAGTGAGCAAAAATAGTCTGAGCGTTTCCAAGGAGGTAGATAGTAGATACACACAAAAAGCTGGAGTAATTCAGCGGGACAGGCAGCATCTCTGAAGAGAAGGAATGGGTGACGTTTTGGGTCGAGACCCTTCTTCAGACTTCAGCTCGTAGCTCAGGACCACTCTCTAGTTGTTGATAGATCGTTCAGTGAACTGGTTCAGAGCTTCCTGGCTGCATGCCTGCTGATGTGGTCATCATTTTTTTGTGGGTGCCCAGCAGTCTTCTTCACTCTTCTGCATCATCAAAGTTTTCGACAGACTCTTTAAGAGGGAAGCTCATGCAACGTTATCTTCTGGGTGTGAAGGCCATATAACCATATAATCATATAACAATTACAGCATGGAAACAGGCCATCTCGACCCTTCTAGTCCGTGCCGAACACGTATTCTCCCCTAGTCCCATATACCTGCGCTCAGACCATAACCCTCCATTCCTTTCCCGTCCATATAACTATCCAATTTATTTTTTAATGATAAAAATGAACCTGCCTCCACCACCTTCACTGGAAGCTCATTCCACACAGCTACCACTCTCTGAGTAAAGAAGTTCCCCCTCATGTTACCCCTAAACTTCAGTCCCTTAATTCTCAAGTCGTGTCCCCTTGTTTGAATCTTCCCTACTCAGTGGGAAAAGCTTATCCACGTCTACTCTGTCTATCCCTCTCATCATTTTAAAGACCTCTATCAAGTCCCCCCTTAACCTTCTGCGCTCCAAAGAATAAAGCCCTAACTTGTTCAACCTTCTTCAACAAGACAGCTGGACAACTCTTATAATTCGCTATGAGCAGATTGCTCAATTACATAACTCACCATAATGTAAAGTGTTGAGATTTGATATGAAGGTGACATGCTTTGGATCATGTCTTCCCCAGTACCACGATGCTGTAGACTTGCAACTCTCTGGTAAGGTTGACATTTCCCTCTATCTGAATGGAGAAAGACATAATGGCAGGGTTATTATGAAATTGACGGTTTTGACGGCTCCAGGAAGCGGTATGTCTGCCACAAAGTGCAATTGTCAATTCTTAAAGGGGTGAGATGATGGGAAATGGGGTATGAGAATCATGCGCAATTTGTCACGTTCAATACACTTCACTCTGCCATCAGCAGAAGTCTCTGCTAAGGTTAGCTCTCCTATAATGCTTAGCATCCAGGCACTGCTGATTATGTGTCTCCCTTGCAGGAGAGAGGGAGAAAGATATTAAGAAATGCAATGCCATATCAGTAATGTCTCAGCCTTGGTTGAAACCAGGCAACGTGTAGAACTGAGATGGGGAGGCGAAGATTAAAATTTTAAAAATGCATGTTGGCACACATGAAAGTGAGGAATAATTCCTGATTGATTGGTCAGTAGCATTGCCATAGAACATTGAGCGCCGTGATTTATCAGCGACACTGGGGCTGCAAGGTACGGTTTGATGTATTCACTGACATTGACAATGCATCCAAGGTCATTAACATTCTAGTTGCCCACTGTTTTGATGCTTCCTGCTGTAACCATTCCTTTTTGAACCATTGCTTTCATGCATTTTGCTGGCGTGTTGTCTAGACTTTAGCAGGGAGAGGACTATTCATTTGATCAGAAAGACCTGCTCTCGACCTTATTTAAATGTGGCTTTCAGGAAATCACAAACACAAAAATATTTTTTCCACTGTTGATTACAGCAACAAAACCTCTCTTCCAAAAAGAGATCTGGTGAATATCTGAACTTTATTCAGCATTGGAGAGCTAGAAGTGATGGTGGTAACTCATGAAACTGAGTCCAGCAGATATTCTTGATTAATTGAAGGTTAGCACGGGCGGGACATTGGAACCTGGTGGCCCCACATTTGATTATCCCCTGCACTGGACTGCAAGGGTGTTGGTCAGCTACAGATGATCATTCCAGTACCTGCTTTCTAGCAGAAAATCGATTCTGTCAACAATATCCACCAACAAGTGGTAATACCAAAGGCAAGCCAGAATTGGTAACATACTGTAGTATGAGTGAAATAACATGTTACAAAATTAATCCTTTAACTCCCAAACTTCTTATTATATGCTGGAACAATCCAAACCACATAAATGTCTGGCCTAAATTTTGGAAATATAGATTTTTATCCATTACAATTAAAATGGATACATATTAAGAGCAATAGAATCAAGGTTGGTAAATGGAGTAAAGTTACAAAGAGCCAAGGACAATTTCAATGCTGACACAGGCTGTTGGAGCAGAATGTACCATCACCATTCCCATATACCATGAAGGTGCCATGGAGGCTGTCACAGTTTCTCTTAAAAGTCAGAAAATGAAGCAATTAATTCAACATTTCATGATTTGTTTTGTGGAGATGGTTGCTAAACTATAAACATTTATTTGCTGATAAGCAACTTTCCAATTAGTAGGTTAAAGTAACCAAGTTCACACAGCGTGAGAAGATGAAAACGCCACATAAGCAATCGCTTCCAGTTAAATGCTTCTTGGCATTGCATCTCCTTGATAAACTTGAGGTTAACTTTGCAAGTGTGCTCATGGGTTGCATTGCTGGAATTTATCCTTAAAGCCAAACCAGGTTTGTTTTTTTTTTTAATATTTTATTTTATTAGAAGTAAGTACAGTCATATGGCACCAAAGTGCCTAATATATATTTTCATAATACATTTTATGTACAACTTCTTTTTTTTTTGTTACATTGAAAAAAGATTAGAATAAGAAAAAGATGTTAGATAGTAAAGGATAGAAAGATGTGAAATATATAGTGTGTGAAGAAAGAAAACGAGTAAATGAAGAAAGTTGAGAGAGAAAATAGAGAAAAGAAAATAAAAAAATAAAAAAGAGATCATTATTTATAATCTTGACCGACCCTCGTCCAGTCCTGAAACAGTTATTTTTTACAATTGTGTTGCACCATATGATTCCAAAAAAACGACGAATGGAGACCAACTCGTTATGAATTGGTCTGATTTATCCATTAAGAGGAATCGCATTTCCTCAAGATGAGCGGTGTCCAACATACTTGCAATCCACATTTTAAGCGTTGGTATTGATATACCCTTCCAAAATTTAAGTATTAATTTTTTTGCTATTATTAAACCATAGTTAAGGAATAGATTTTGAGATGTGTTCAATTTATTCCCATCTTCCATTACACCAAATATAATCATTTCAGTATTAGGTTCCATTCTTGTCTTGAATAATTTTGTAAATATTTCAAAAATATCATTCCAAAATCTATAAAGTTTTATGCAGGAAACTAAGGAGTGTGTTATAGTTGCCTTTTGGGCTAGACATTTATCACAAGTGGCGGATATATTTGGATAAAATTTGTTCAATCTTGTTTTTGAATAATATAATCTATGTACAATTTTAAATTGAATTAGGTTATGTCTTACATTAATTGAACATTTGTGAATATATATCAGGTATTTTTCCCATTTAAGCTTCGTAATTTTTATCATTAGTTCCCGTTCCCACTCTTCTCTAAGTACCTCTGTCGATGGTAGGTCTATATTTAGAATACTATTATATAAATATGATATTAATTTTTGTGAGTCAGCTTCAATATTCATTGCTTCTTCCAATAAGTCAGGAGTTACTTTTTGATATCCTTGTATATGTTTTTTCACGAAATCGCAAATCTGAAGATATTTAAAATATTGGTTGTTTTTCAATTTAAATTTTAATTGTAGTTGTTGGAATGATAGTAGGTTTCCCATTTCGTACATATCCCCGATCCTTCTAATTCCGAGACTTTCCCATTGGTTATATGTCTTATCAATAAGAGATGGTTTAAATAAAGGGTTATTCGCTATTGGCATTAACAGTGATAGATTTCTTAATTTTAAAGATAATTTTATTTGTTTCCAAATTCTTATTGTACCATATATAATTGGGTTCTTCTTATATATTTTGTTATTCAGTTTTTTTGGGGAGAAGAGGATCGTTCCTATATTACAAGGATGGCAATCCTCCTTCTCCATTTTTATCCATTCTGTCTGTTGGGTAGAACTATCCAACCAATAAATCATATTCTTAATATGCACTGCCCAGTAATAATACATAAAATTCGGAAGTGAAAGTCCCCCGACATCTTTTGGTTTACATAAGTGTTTTTTTGTGATTCTATGTGATTTATAGTCCCAAATATAATTAGTAATTTTAGAGTCTAATTTAAAAAAAAAATATTTTGGTATATATACACCGGTATAGACTGAAATAGGTATAGTAATTGTGGTAGGAAGGTCATTTTTATTGCATATATTCTACCTACTAATGATAAGGGAAGTGTTTTCCAAAATTTAATCAGCGTATTAAGTTTATTTAATAAAGGTATGAAATTAGCGTTGAATAATGCTTTATATTTTCTAGTAATCTGAATACCCAAATATTTACATTTTTCTGTTGCGATTTTAAAGGGGAACTTCAATAAGTGTGTAGGTTCTTGAGGTTTTAATGTCATGATTTCACTTTTATTCCAGTTTATTCTATCTCCAGAAAATGACCCAAATTCCTCTATTAAGTTTAATAAATTTGGTATGCTCGTTTGTGACTTTGTAATATATAAAAGTATATTGTCTGCATATAATGAGATTTTATTCTTTGAGTCCCTGGTATTATAGCCCTGAATATTCGGATGAATTCTTATACTTTCAGCCAGGGGTTCTATCATAAGGGCAAATAGCAGAGGTGATAGTGCACATCCCTGCCTATTACCCCTTGATAGTTGACATTTTTGAGATAACATGTTATTAGTTAAAATTCTTGCCATCGGTTTATCATGTAATAATTTTACCCATTTTATAAAATTTTCTCCCACATTAAATTTTTGTAGTACTTTATATATGTATTGCCACTCTACCTGATCAAATGCTTTCTCTGCATCCAAAGAAATAATTGATATATCTTCTTCCTCTACTTTCTGCGAGTACATTATATTAAACAGGCGTCTCAGATTATTAAATGAGTATCTTTTAGGAATTAACCCCGTTTGATCAGGGTTTATCAATTTACTAATATATTTGCTTAATCTTCTTGCTAAAATCTTTGCTAAAATTTTCTGATCTGTATTTAAAAGTGATATAGCTCTGTACGAGCCCGGATCTTCTAAATCTTTATCTTTTTTTGGAATAAGCGTAATAGTTGATTCTGTTAGTGTTTCAGGTAGTTTGTTTTCTTTAAAAGCATGGGAGTATAAATTAAATAAATAAGGGGTTGTTATCTCATGAAATTTTTTTATAAAATTCATTATTAAAACCATCTGGTCCCGGTGTCTTACCAGGTTTGTACCAGTCAGCTTGATGCAAAGTTGATTCTTCCTGTGGTTACTTGTGAGGTTAGGAAGCAACCACTGAAGTCCTACAGCCTTGTGATTTTTTACTTTGGATATAACTTAAAAAAAAAACTTTTGTTGGTTAGGAGAGGCAGCAAGCTTGGTCCAAATAGATTGCAATGTGATGGAGCCCAGGGTGTACATGTCAAGCTCAGAGGTATTGTTGAGGACATCTTTAAATATCCTTCCATTGGAATTTGACTACCTCACTGTCTTTGAGTTTACTTTCCTTTTGCCTCTCGGTGGGCTGTTTTTAAAAAAACCAAAAATGGCATTTATTTCTGAAGAACCTATGCTTGTCATGCCTGTCAGTGAGTTAATGAGTTTCCTGATCTCTATTCTGTAGATTATGGGTTCTCTGCTGGACTTCTGTTTCAAGTACTCATGCCTAGTTTAGATATAACGCGGAAACAGGCACTTCGGCCCACCGGGTCCGTGCCGACCAGCGATCCCCGCATATTAGCACCATCCTACACACACTAGAGACAATTTTTACATTTACCAAGCCAATTAACCAACATACCTGTTCGTCTTTGAAGTGTGGGAGGAAACCAAAGATCTTGGAGAAAACCCACGCAGGTCACGGGGAGAAGGCAGAAAATCTGTACAGACATCACCCTTAGTCGATGGTGAAGCTTTTAATCCAGGCTGCTTCTGGTGAAACCAGATGGTCTGGAATTATCATATAGCTTACATAGAAAACATAGACATAGAAATCGGCCCTTCGAGCCTTCTTGATAAAGTGAAAATATGATCATGGCTGACGTCAGCACATCAAAAATCAGTATCCCGTACCTACCTTCCTCTCTCCATAGGTTGTCTGCACTCCCTGATAAACAAGGCCACATCTAACTCCCTGGCTTGTTGATGATGATATAGCCAATTTACTGGCCTGTACTGCCCTCTGTGGCAGAGAACCCAGTAAAATCCAGACTGCCCCCACCTTCACCACTCTCTGTGTGCCAACAAAGTTAAAAAGTTCTCCTATCATCTCGCCGTTTGTCCACAGCCCCCCCCACTTATCCTTACCACTGTGACCCCTTGTTCTGGACTTCGACCCAACATCGGTTCAACAGGAGGTCCCTTCCTGCATCTATTCCTTCCTGTCCAATCCCCTTAGTGGCAGGGAATTTTGTAAGTTTCTAGATTTAAGATGGAGAATCTCAATCTCCTAAATTCTGAGTAGAGATTTTCATGGTCAAGTCTAGAGGTCTTTCTGGTCAAAGCATCAAGTCCTGGACATCCCAGGGAATCATTATGGTGAACCTTCTAATTCCACTCCCTCTATGATGCAATGTTGGATTGTCCTTTTTTGAGAAACTTTTGTGAAAACAACCTTCCTCTTTCAAAACTGGTACGAGAAATCACTAGTAGAGGTGTGCTGTCTCACCGGAGACCCTGGGTTTGACTTGATCTGACTGTCAGTGAGGAATCCACCCTGCTCCCTATACACATGTGTTTCCTCCGGGTTTGCTATGAAAGCCAACATACCATGGGCGCTTTTCTTTACTGCCTGCTGCGACCTGCATGCCTACCTTCAATGACTGGTTTACAGAGCCTTAGTGTGAACAGGTGATCGATGGTCAGTTTAGACTCGGTGGGCTGAAGGGCCTATTTTCATGCAGGATCTTTCATTCAATTCAATATAAAAGCTGTCCACCTTTTTCCCCATTGTGCAATAGTCAGAGTGATAATATGGATGTTAAAGTATCTGAGTTCCCAAACTTTGATAGCAGTATGTTGATCAGACCCATAGCTGCTGCGACTGTCCATGAATGTTCTGGCACTTCACATCCCTCACTTCTTACTAGTGTTCCTTTTAATGTGCATATCCAGAGCATACCAGCTCGCAGATGGGCTTCAGAGAGCAGGAGACCAAGGTAACTGGAGACCCGGCTTAAAACACAAGCCGATTCAGGACTTCCACAGCTTGGAGGTCCCGAATTGGCCGCGACAACGGGGCTTCACGATGTTATAGGCCCCGGGGGCAGTCAGAGCTCCTCTCCGGCGAGGGATCCCAGACTCCGCAATGGAAAGTTCACGCTACTTTTCAGTACAAATAATTCAGTAGTGCATGCCTGTATCTTATATAACGACATCTTATATACATTACAGTCAAGTGTAGTTGCAATGTAAAATATAATTTTAATGCATGAAAAATTAACAAACAGAAAATCATTGCCTATAAATTGAAGGTTATGATATTTTGGCTCCCTAAACGGACTGTAGCAGCAGCCCAAGGATCCAATCAGTCAAGTTGTCAAAAGGCCAGGAAATGGCATAACACTTGATTAAAAACTTGTTTTTTAAAAGAAAAATTGCGGGAACCTTTAATATATCAGGCAGTGCCTGTGGGAAGAGGGATATAATATAAAGATTTTGGGTATGGAAAAGAGTAAACAAAATGGTGGATACAAGGAAATGCAGATGTTTGTTGTTGTTCAAAAAAAGACACAATGTGCTGGAGTAATTCAACAGGTCAGGCAGCATCTCTGGTGAATGGATAGGTGACAATTCAGACAGATGAAGGTCCTGACCCAGAATCTCTTTGTCTTCAAACAAACTGGTTTTAAGTTCCTGAGAGGCTCAGATGGGGGAGGGGAGTGTGGATACGGCAGCAAAAATGTCTCTGTTGGTACGAGGCCAAGCCTGTTGTTCGAATAAACTATACATATGGGCAACTCATCAATGAGAGCAGTTAGAGAGAATAAATATGAACAAAAGAACATTAAAGCTGAGAGGTGAGACCACTTAGAGAGTGAAAACACTAAGTGTTTGTGGTTTGATGGTGGAGCCAGACAGGGTGCGGCCAAGCTTGCTATTGGAATAAATTATAGACAAGGTTGGCTCATCGACAGGTTAACGAGACCAATTAGAGAATACATTTGAACAAAAGAACATTAAAGCTGAGAGGTGAGGCCGGGTAGAAAATGAAAACATAAACAAAGTGTTTGTGGTATCATGGTGGAGGCATTGGGAGCGGAGGGATATAGATCACGGGTAGGCGAAGGAGGTTAGTTTAAATTTGCATCATGTTTAGCAGGGACATTGTAGGCCAAGAGGCCTATTTCTGCACTGCACGGTTCAATGTCCCAAAGGAAAGTAATGGGTCTTTCCCACTTAGGTGATTTTTCAGGCGACTGGAACAGCGACTGTCAAGTCACCGGCAGTCGCCTGAAAAAACGGCGACTGGAAGGGCGACTGTAGAACACACACACACACAAACACATCACTTTCTTCACCAGCCCGTTATGAAGGCAGGAGACAGGGCAAGCGGGGGGTGCGCTGTCTGAGTGAAATTCACACGGTGCAAAGCCAATGTGATACAGTTCAAGTTCAAGTTCAAATGAGTTTATTGTCATGTGTCCCTGTATAGGACAATGAAATTCTTGCTTTGCTTAAGCACACAGAAAATAGTAGGCATTTACTTCAAAACAGATAAATGTGTCCATATACCATGATAGAAGAAGAATCAAATACACAGGACTAGATGTTAAAAGTCCCTTGTGCCAATAAGTGGGGAGCATTTCACGACATTCGTTATAAATATATACACACATGAATAAATAAACTGATAGAGTGCAAATAGCAGAAAGTGGTTATTAATACAGACACACACCACAATGAACAGGAAGGTTGGCGCTGTAATTAAGACGGTAAAAGCACAGTGTACGGGAAGGGTCGGGTAAGTCCTTTAAAAGAGGTGGGGGGAGAGGGGGGAGAATCAGTGGAGACAACTTTTAAGAAGCCAGAGATACACGGCTATGAAGCTCGGCGTATTACTGGTCAGTTATCAGTGGTTCTGAAAACTACTGCTTACTTTTTTTATCCCAATGAGCCAATGAAATGCACTGGTCAGCACCGGCTACAACCTACGAGAACTTTCGACCTCCTGGCAACCCACTAGGACAACCTGGCGATCCACCTAAGGCACGAAAATTCTCGCTACTCTCCATGGCGGCTTCATTCTGGTCGCTGCTAATTTTTCAACATGTTCAAAAATTTGAGGCGACCATAACGAGGCTGTGACTAGTTCTGAGAACTCGGGAACTCCTCACGACCATGACGGCAACTCCCCGGCAACCACCCGCAAACATATGGCGACAATGTGGTGATCGCATAGTCTCCTGCTGTCGGCAAAAAAGTCGCCTAAGTGGGATAGGCCCATAAGAATTGTGAAATACAAAGATATGTGTCAAAAAATTGTGTTCTTCACCCTGCCACATGCGCAGTAGCTTTCACAGGGTGTTTTTATATATCAGCCGCATAAGGAACATGCAACTGCTGCATTGGGGTCATGCTGACCAAAAGGAACCAAATCACACATTAAGGTACATCTCCAAGGCAGCCACAGTGCAGCAGTATAAAAGCAGCAGCATTGAGCCACTCATTTCCCTTTTACTCCCCTAATGAGTCCAATTGTCATTTGTGATGACTGACACTGAGGTACTCAATGTACTTCATATCTCTAAAGGCCAGCCAGAGCTGATGCCTCTTGTCAGCCCTTATTCATTTGGGTGGAATTGTTGATCTTCACTTATTTTGACTAATATTAAAATTTGTAATTAATTTATATCAGTTGAATGCATTGCAAATGAAATTAATAATTTAAAATTATTTAATGGTAATTATTGTAACGTACACATTTTTCCAGCTGTTTCCAAATGCGTCTGATTGCCAACCAATCCGCCACTTGGAGAATCGGTGGATCCCGCATTGACAGCGTTTCTGGCTCCTCATGCAATGGTCTTACCCAACAGGCCTAGTGCCACAAATGATCAAAGCCATTGGCGATGTGGGTTCAAGAGAGGGCCTACAAGATGGAAATGCTAGAATCAATTCCAATGGCATTCATGGACCAAAGTGAAGCACAGAAAATTGAAGCTGACAGAGATTTGGAGCAAAAGGTTGATTTCCCTCTGGGGATGCTTTAAATTGCCCCCATTTCTGCAACATTTGCTCTTTGTTTTACTTTGTGTCAAAACTCTAACAGCCAATTTCTGTCAGTAAACTCAGACACAGCTGCCATGCACCAGATGACCTCAACAAACGTGCTTCTGGTGCCAAACACACATCCAGCTCACTAAGGTGGATTGTGTCTGGAAGTGTCCTGGCCAACTTTCTAATTGTCACAAATTGAATGGAAAACACACGCACAAATTAATCTAATCTCTGACCACAAGCATTTAAATTCTTGATTCGTTCTTTAAGAATATTAAATTGAGAGTCAATTGAACAATTACTGGTAATTCTCTAAATTGGTACACAAGTTGTTGACAAAAAATAAATTGTTCACTAGAGAGAAGGGGGTAAATCTTTCCTGTTGATTATTAATTGTGAATGTAATCCAAGGCCACCCACTGAATATTTAAATATAAAGTAGTTGTCATGTGGATGAACAAGTATTAATTGCATTCACTTCCTTATACAAATCATTTATGACTTCAGATTTGGCATGTTAACAGCTTAACTTTCAAACCACATGCTGAATTTTATGGAGGGCCAGAAACAACAACAGTCAATCTTTGTAGATGTTTTAATGTACATTTTCACCTTGAATACATGGAAGAGCACGATAACTAATCATGAATCACAATCACAAATAGGGGTGGCACAGTGGTGCAGCAGTAGTGTTACTGCTTTACAGTGCCAGAGAGCTTGGTTCGATCCTGACTATGGGTGCTGTCTGGAAGATGTTTGTACATTCTCCCCGTGACTGTGTGGGTTTTCTCCGGGAACTCCGGTTTCCTCCCACATTCCAAAGACGTACAGACTTGTAGATTAATTGGCTTTGATAAAAATTGTGTAGGATAGGACTGGTGTATGGGGATCGCTGGCCAATGGAACCATTGACATGGTTCATTACATATATTACTTTCTCCAATAACATCCACTAGCGAACAGGACGAGGCTCCCAAGACATGTGCAAGGATCATGCTGTTCTTTCAGTGTTGCATAAACTCACCCCATCGTGCACTGGCTGCATAAGCCAGTATAAGAGAGCCTTGCAGTGCACACATTTAGCCAAACATACTTCAACCCAGCTTACAATGCCTAAAGGGAGATGACATTGATATTGTAGCAACGGTAGACAAGCATTCTACAACATAAACTAATCAAGGAAACCGTGAAGATTGGCAACAGCAGGGTCTAGAAAGGACTCCATAGTTCTTGGAAGCTGCAATGGAGGCTTGGGGAGACAGGTTGACCACAGGACCTTCCAGACAAACACTGTGTGGGTGACACAGTGGTGCAGCAGTAGATTTGATTTGCTGCCTGACAGCGCCAGTGACCCGGGTTTGATCCTGACAATGGGTGCTGTCTGTACGGAGTTTGTATGTTCCCCTTCTGACCGCATTGGTTTTCTCCGGGAGTTCCAGTTTCCTCCCACATTCCAAAGATCTGCAGGTTTGTATGTTAATTGGCTCACCGTTCTCCTCTGCTGCAAGTCAAATAAGTTTTGTTCTGATCGGTGAAGTAGTACAAAAGTTATGAAGGAGTTAAAACCGTAAAAACCGGCCCTTCCGGATTCCGCTGTCAATAATGGTGAAGGGGAGAATAAAAAGCTGAAGGGGCACAGTGTGTTGAGCGGCTCGCGGAGAGTGAGCAGCATGCAAGGTCCTTCTGCGGCGACCAGCACGACCAGCCGGAAGCTGCTGAGTTGAACCGGAAGCCTCTGAGTGAAGCCAGAGTGGGATCGGGATCTGCTGCATGAGGCCGAAAGCTGAAAGCTGGTAAGCCTGTGCGAGCTGGACCATAAGCCTTCCCCTTCCCCCCCCCCCTCCTCCCCCCCGAACCCCCACCTCCCCAACAGCCACAGCCCCCTCCCCCACTCCAAACCCCTCCCCACACCCCCCTCCCCCAGAGTGGTGGAATCCTTGCTTTGGGGGAACTGGGTTGCTTTGGGGGAACGGGTTGCGTTGGGGGAACAGGTAAGTGGTGGAATATTGCATTGGGGAATG
Source organism: Leucoraja erinaceus (assembly GCF_028641065.1). NCBI lineage: Eukaryota > Metazoa > Chordata > Chondrichthyes > Rajiformes > Rajidae > Leucoraja > Leucoraja erinaceus. Next base: position 62,285,430 of record NC_073384.1, on the reverse strand, counting down.
GGTTGCGTTTGGTGGACAAGGCCTCCCGTGTGATTGGGACCCAACGGGTCCCACTTAGTCTAGTAAGAATTTAAAAATCTAAGTCTTTTTAGAATTTCTATTCATTTCCTCAAGGGAAGAGATTCCACAGTTTTAACTGTTGACTTTCTGGGCAAAGAGGTTAATTATATATCATTAACAACTATCATTGTACTTAAAGGTTATGCAAGCTAGTAATGACTAGCCTTAGCCATCATTGCCAATTTCAGTGGGTTATAAATGTGCAAATATAATAGCCTCATGAAACTGACTGGGAGGTAAATGGTGATAAGCCATATCATAAAGCAGAGGCTGGCATCTGTAAATCGGCTGGCAATTTCTCACTATTTGCAATTCAGTGGATGCCCCCTTTGTCCCACAAATTGCTGGGATACATTAGTAATTGAGTTCCGTAACAATCTCGTGTTACTGTAAAATTCTCAAACTAGCTAAACAGCAATTAGAAGTTCTTTCTTTGTACTTTGGAAACAGAGCATGGGTGAGGAAAAGAAAATGTCCCATTTTTATCGCACTTTTTATATAATTCCATAGAACTTTCGATTCACTGTTGGAATATAACTGGAAGGTTAAATCGCATGGAGTCCAGGGCAAGTTAACTAAATGGATACATAATTGGCATTATGGGAGGAAACAAATGGTGATGATAGAAGGTTTACGAGGGAACTACAGATGCTGGATAATCGAAGGTAGACAAAAGTACTGGAGAAACTCAGCGGGTGCGGCAGCATTTATGGAGCGAAGAAAGTAGGCAACATTTCGGGCCGAAACCCTTCTTCAGACTGTTTCGGAGGGAAGAGGAGAACTTCTTCAAAGTAGGCATACGTTGAGATTTCGCCGAGGAGAAAACATTTTGTCTACCCCACTGCGAAAAACAAAAAACAAAAGGTTGCTTTTCAAACTGGGGGGCTTCGGACTTGTGGTGTGTTGGACCCATTGCTGTTGGTAATGATTTGGGTGAGAATGAACAATGTACAAGGCAATGATTAGTAAGTCTGCAGATAACATTAAAATAGATGGTTTCACAAGAGGGTGAAGACGATTATCAAGAATTCCAGCAGGAACTCGATCAGCTGGACAAGGGTGTTGACAGTTGGCTAATGGAGTTTAATACAGATCAGTGTGAGGTGTTTCATTTTGCAATGAGGATAGTAAACGTCAAGGGTCTGGTGAATGTTTTAGGAGTACAAGTACATAGGACTCAGAACGTGGCATCGCAGGTAGGCAGGATGATGAAGAAGGCTTTTGGCACAATGGGTTTCATTGGTTATGGAATTGAGTAGAGAAGTTGGAATGTTATGTCACAGTTGTCCAAGATGTTGATGAGGCTGCGCTTGAAGTATTAACCTGGGAGGAGTGTAGAGACGATTCACAAGGATGTTGCTAGGACTCGGGACCTGAGCTGTGAGGGAATAGTTGGGCTGCCTAGGATTTTATTCCTTGGAGTGCAGGAGGCTGAAGGTTGTGGCTGAGTGAGGCATAAAAAAAGTGAATATAATCATGAAGGGAATAGATAGGGTGACTGCGTAGATTCTTATTCCTAGGGTAGGGGAATCTAGAACCAAGCAGCACACGTTTAATGTGAGCGGGGAAATGCTTAACAGGGACTGAGGGAAAACTTTTTTACCAGAGGTTGGTGGGTACATGGAACGTGTTGTCAGAGGAGGAGCAATAACAACATCTGAAAGGCATTGTATAGGAAAGGTTTAGATTGATATAGGCCAAATGCATTAAAATGGGACTAGCTTAAAACGGTAATCTTGATTGGCACTGATGAATCGGGCCGAATGGTCCATTTCCTTGCTGTACGACTCAGTAAGAAATACAGCAGCCGTTTTACACACCGTGCCAATAAGCAGCATTATGACAACAACAGATAATCTCAGTATTAATGAGAGACGTATAAACATTAACCAGGACACAAGAAAATCTCTTATATCTATCTGAGAAAGCAGATGGGCATGAGTTTCACATTTCATGGGAAGGCAGCACCTTTAACAGTACAACATATTCTCAGGGTTTTTGTGATCGTGTCTGAAGTGAGACTTAAACCCACAGACTCCTGCCTCACAGGCATATAAGTACATCCAATTGAGCAACACAGGGAGGGAAGAATGGAGCGAGGGAGGATGAGAGTGAAAGAAAGAAAGATAAATACTTTTGCTGAATTTGGAGGCAGAATTTAGGGTGAACTTTTGTTGGACAAATATGTTTGAATCTAGAGGCATGTTGATTTTGAACAGTCAGTCTAAACTGGCTTCCACTGTAGAAGATATATGTATGAGACATTAATCATGCATTGTAACATTTTCCTCTGGGCAATCTTGGAGAAATGCCACAGTAAAGTGAAGCACTTCTTCAGGAGATAGAAAGAGAGAAATGCAAATTAATTAGCTCACAGTGTTTCTGTACATCTCATCATGGTTGGCTCAAAGCATGACTGGCAAAGAGCTGGGAGTAGGTTGTTTCCTCTTCCTCTTTCCTGGAAGATTCTGAAATATGCGGTGGGAGTGTGAACGGTAAGTCAGAAACATTAAAAAATGTAAAATATTTCATAGGAGAAAATTGTATGGAAAGTTACCATTGAACCACATTTGAATCAAATTCTTAGACTCATTCTGCCAACATTAATCAAATATTAAGCATATTAAAGTTTTTTAACCAAGTATCTGCAAATAGATTTTGTGAAGAATCCATAAAATATTTTTACATTAATATCACAAAAATATAATATTAAGAACAAAAATCAAAACAAGTGAACAATAAACTTCGCCTCATTAGCCTTCTCAGTTCATCAGGAATACCTAGTCCAAGTCTCGTCAAGGTCACTTTAAGGTGCTAAGATTGTTTCTTAGACTATTCAACACTGAGAACTGCATAATACAGGCATTTCTATTCACAGTTAAGCATTACAATCAAGATTTTATAACTTTCTTTCAGTGAGTTGGCTGCCTTTCCTCTAAAACCTACTTAAAAGTTATATTAAGCATTTCACTGACATCACTGAAACCTTTAAATTAGGACCCAGATTCCTCATGGCAGTGCATCTTGGATGTCCAACTCAGGCCTGCAACTCAGGCTGGAGTAACTCAGTGGGACAGGGAGCATGGATTTGGGAGATGCTGTCTATGGAGTCTTGGTGAGTCATTCAAGTCATTATCCTTTGATGTCACATACTCTCAGGTGATAGTGGTTTTAGCATTTGGCTGGAGGTGAGTTATGTAGGACATTTATATTTTCTGTTTATTCATTCAAGGGTGTGAACCAGAGACTCAGCCATCATTTTTAATTGCCCGTCCCTAGTGGCATTTGACAAGATGGTGGTGAGCTGCCCTGTTGAACTGCTGAGGTCCTTGAGGTGTGCGTGTACCCACAATGCTGTTGGGGAGGAAGTCCCAGGATCTTGGCCCTGCGATAATGTAGGAACAACAAGAAATAGAATTGAACAAGGATTTGTATGTAATTTAAATCAGTTTATGCCACCTAGGGTTCTTTTTTTTTTAATGTTCCAGGAGCTGGTGTCAAGGGCTAATTTAAATCTTCAGCCAATGATCTTAATAAGCGGATGCGATTATCTTTGCTCAAAAAGTCCAAGGTGTGTGGTTTCGAGGACAACTTCCAGCTGGTAGTGCTTCTATACTTAAGCTACCCTTGTCCTCCTGGGGGTTGTTGGTAGTGATCATGGGTTTGGGGGATGCTGTCTATGGAGTCTTGGTGAGTCATTCAATGTTTCAATGGAGCTTTATTGTCACGTGTGCACTGCAAAGTGAATTTCTGTTTGCAAAGATCACACACGTACGAGTCATCATATTTTGGCGCTATTTTCAAAAGATCCAAAGTCCGGTCAATGCACTCAATGTACTGTTGCAGCTCTCAATCCAGGTGAGCCCCAGGCTGTTGCAGGGCCTCCTCTGTCGCCCTCGACCGGCTTGGTGAGCCAAGACTGTTGTATGGGCGGCTTGACGGCTTCCCCCTACAGGCTGCGGCCCACTAGGTCTTCCTTTGGCCGGCCACCGGGTCCCCTGGGCGGGTTCCCAGCTCTGCAGTATTCCGGTTGTCTTTTGCCACCGCGAGGCAGCCTGAGAGCTTTGCTATTGCGTAGTGCATCTTGTACATGGTACATAGACACAATAAGCTGGAGTAACTCAGCGGGACAGGCAGCATCTCTGGAGTGAAGGAATGGGCGTCGAGACCCTTCTTCAGATATGATAAAAGCTTCTGTAACTGTGTCGATGGTGGAGTGAGTGAATGGTTGTGGAATGGGTGTCTATCAAATAGGTTGCTGTTTTCTGTACAATGTGGAGTTACCTGAAGCCTCATACATCACTCATCAATCATGATTGAAGGGAGAAGGAGACTTCAAGGGCCTAATGGCCTAATTCTGCGCCTTGAACTTATGAACATGAAAATCTGCTGATGTTGAGAGTCAAAAAATAAAATCAATGCATAACTAAGTAAGAATACAGCAGGTCAAACAGCTTGAATGGAAAAGACATGGAATTGATGATTTGGGTTGGCGACGTTTCGTTCGAACATTGTTTGATTACCAGAAAATGCAGGAAATGTTCAGAAGATCTGGCAATATCTCTAGTGAAAGGTGCAAAATGAATTCTTCAGCATGAAAGAGCATTGGCATGAAAGGTTACTGTATGGTGCCCCTGACCTACTGAGTATTCAGCACGCATTTAAGTCGTACGTCATCTGGAGAATAGAGGTGTGGATTGTTTATATCTGGGGCAATCCAGAGTAATATTTTTTTAGATTCTTTCATTCCCCAAAATTAACCAACATCCTAATTATTGGTTAGCATTGGGCAACCCAATTAACAGAAAAAAATTAGCCATGCTGTCAACTTTCCGATAGAGTTATTAACCAACAAATTAAGCCCAATCTAACATTTGGCATTAACCTGTCTGCAAAAAAACAATCAATTGTGTTAATTTTTATGAGAAAGACATAATTAATGAAGGACGATAAGATCTGAATGATTTTAGTGTATCACCATGGCGATGGGGTCTGAGAGCAGAATTATTTTTCTTTGAAACTTATTGACTCTTTTTCCAGACTAAAGAGGTAGATCTATATACATGCATCTTTAAAGGTTTTAGGCTGCTCATGGGTATTCATTAACTAAATTTAATTACCGACACAATTGTTTCATAAGAGTCATGTTTTGATCATTTTACTGCTGACACTTGGAAGACTACTGAAATAGTGTGCAAACAGCCCTTTAGGGGGAATTGTGAGTTATTTAAATTAACTTTGGGAAACCTAAATATTTATTTACAATGCCAGATTTGACTGAGTTTGACCTCTTGCACTGCTAAAAAGCCTTGCCAGGAATGACAATAACCAGGTTAATTCCCGGGATGGCAGGACTGACATATGGTGAAAGAATGGGTCGACTGGGCTTGTATTCACTGGAATTTAGATGGATGAGAGGAGATCTGAAAGCAACGTATAAAAATCTTAAAGGACTGGACAGGTTAGATGCAGGAAATATATTCCCGATGTTTGGGGAGTCCAGAACCTGTGGTCACAGTTTAAGAATAAGGGGTAGGCCATTTAGGACTGAGATGAGGAAAAACTTTTTCACCCAAAGAGTTGTGAATCTGTGAATTCTCTGCTAATTCACTGGATATTTCCAAGAGAGAGTTGGATTTAACTCTTAGGGCTAAAGGAATCAAGGGATATGAGGAAAAAGCAGGAACAGGGTACTGATTTTCGATGATCAGCCATGATCATATTGAATGGCGATGTTGGCTCGAAGAAAGCACATCAGCGCCTCTACTTCATGAGAAGATTATGGAGAGTCAGTTTGTCAAGGACTCTCTAACTTCTACAGGTTCACAGTAGAGAGCATGCTGACCAGTTGCATCGTGGCTTGGATCGGCAACTTGAGCACCCTGGAACGGAAAAGACTACAAAAAGTAGTAAACACTGCCCAGTCCATCATCACCTCTGACCTCCCTTCCATCGAGGGGATCTATCGCAGTTGCTGCCTCAAAAAGGCTGGCAGTATCATCAAGGACCCACACCATCCTGGCCGCTACCTTCAGGTAGTAGGTACAGGAGCCTGAAGACTGCAATGACCAGGTTCAGGAATAGCTACTTCCCCACAGCCATCAGGCTATTAAACTTGGCTTGGACAAAACTCTGAACATTAATAGCCCATTATCTGTTTATTTGCACTTTATCAGTTTATTTATTCATGTGTGTGTATATTTATATAATGGTATATGGACACACTGATCTGTTCTGTAGTCATGACTACTATGTTCTATTGTGCTGAAGCAACGGAAGAATTTCATTGTCCTATCAGGGACACTTGACAATAAACTCTCTTGAATCTTGAATCCTGCAGGCAAACTCCTATTTGTTTGTTTCCCTGACTGTCCTCTGCTTCCTCTAGTTTAGTTTAGAGATACAGCATGGAAACAGACCCTTCCATCTATTGAGTCCATGCTGACAATCAATCACCCACTCACACAAGTTCTATGTTTTCCCACTTTCTGATCCACTCCCCTACACACCGGTTTTCTCCGGCTGCTCCGGTTTCCTCCCACACTTCAACAATGTACAGGTTTGTGGGCTAATTGGCTTTGATAAATTGGTAAAATTGTAAATTGTTCCTCGTGTGCGTAGGATAGTGTTAGTATGCGGGGATCGCTGGTCCACGCGGACTCGGTGGGCTAAGGCGCCTGTTTCTATGCTGTATCTCTAAACTAAACTAAAAAGATGGATTATCATTTCCATTTCCATACAATTTTAGTCTGGCTGATGGCAGAAAGAACTAAAACAAGAGCAGCTTGTATGTCCTAGCAATAGATGCAGAGATACATTCACTTTCTTAGCAGTTGGTAAGGAGTTCCAGTCCTTTTGATGAATGCATGGGTGATGCATTTATTAAAAAATTAGACATTAAGAAAAACTAAACGTGTGTAATAACATGTAAAGCTGAAATAGTTGTTCAATAATTGTACAGTCGTAACACTGGCAAAGAAGAAGGTAGTTACCCTGGTACAGGAAGAATCCAAAGAACTGGTCATGTTCAAGTTAGCAATGGCTTTACTTTGTAATAGCTATTTCTCCATGCTGCTGATGTAGCCATTACTATCACAAGCTGCTAGTTTGGCAAATTTATAGTGTCACAGTCAAGGACATGGACATACTCTAAACTGGATATTAGCTTCAAAGTATTCATCAACCAGGAAAGTTCAACATTGGTCTAACTGACATAGGATAAGACTTTGCTGCTGTTGTAAAATGTATATTTAAGAAAACATGCCGATTAAATCATGTTCTTAAAAGGCAAAAGACATCAGCAACTGAATATCAGATAGAAAATGCCTGCAAAACATAAAGGCTGTCGAATATGGTAGAAAGGTTTCAATTCAAATGCATGATAAACCTTTAAGAGCATAAATACCACAAAACAACTTAAAGACATTCAATTATTGCTTAATGTCTCTGAGCAAACCTCATCCTTAAGAATGGGGACAGGAGAGTTTAAGAGTACTTCACCGAGCCAAATGGAGAGCTTTACTTGATTATGTGTTGTAATTTTTAATTAGGGTATTTTCAATCTGAATTTGTAAACCCATAGCTGACTGTCTAATACTGAAGTAATAATAATAATAATAATGTATTTTATTTATGGGCGCCTTTCAGGACTCTCAAGGACACTTTACAGATGAAAACAAGCAAATTACAAACATATAAACAAAATGAAACAAAAACAAGAAGTAGTAAGGACAGCAACAATACACAATTCAAAGGGATTTATCTTCAATAATCTCTTGACCAATGAAAAATTGACCATTGAAGATAATCTCCTGACCATTGTAAAAATAATTGCCAGCTGAGCATTCTGGAGGCTAATTTCAGTCGCAGAAAGATTTATTACACAAGTCAACAGGGGCAACAGACTGAACAAGAAAAGATCACAGTGTAATTGGGGTAAAAATTCATCCTTGATTGCATCCATTAGATATCCATTATAGGAGCAGTTATGCATTATATTTCATAGAATTAGCAGGTAGAATAAATTAATGAAATGCAACAAAGACAAATTATTTCACCACATCTGTGCTGTCTGTTTTGAAGAGCTATCTAATTACGACACTCCCTTGCAGTTTCCCGAGAGTTCAGTAAAATCATTCCTCTGAAATTGTTATCCAATTCCATTTAGGAATATGCTAGGGATCCTCTTTCGACCAATCTTTCAGGCAGTGCACTTCAAGTCAAGGTGTTTAAAAACAAAATCTTCCTGTTACCTCTGCCTGTTTTGTCTTAAATTTCTAGCCACTGAACCTTCTGCCACTGAAAACAATTTCTCCTCATTTATAATTGAGCACATGTGTCCAAAAGGCCTCAACAGCTTGAATTGTCATTATCTTTCCTAAAGAGCATATTTGCAACTCATTTTTATTTCTCTTCAACATTTCCCCACATAGAAACCATTGTCAAAACACACTTCCATTATTGTTTTTCTGTTTTCTGGTTCTTAAGCGTCACTTGGACTCATTACTTACATTTTGTTCCTAATCCTATTGAGAATACTTTCTACTTTCCCTTTGTAAATTGAGCATGTAATTTTCTTTCTGTAATTAATTCGAATGCTGGCAATTCTCAATCATCAGTCTCTGCTATATTAATGAAGGCATATCTATTTTCAATTGTTTTTCATAGACTGCCAAACCTGGAGCAAATTGCAGTTCTGTACTTCAGTGAAAATGTGGCATCAATGGATTATGAGGTAGAAATTAGTTAAACCCAATTGTAATTCATATAACAATTGCAGTGCAGACCTGTTTGGGTGGTTGATGCCTCACATTTATGTCTACCTCACACTCCAGTTTGATGATTTCAGCATATTGACTTTGCTTGTTACAGCTTCAGAGGCTGGACACATTGTGAGTGTTCCAGTTTTAAGCCCTGCATTGTACTGGTAGATGTGTTTCATGAATGCTGTTATCAGGCAACTGAATCATCCTACCACAACCAGAGAGCAGTCCTGAACTACTGTCTACCTCTTTGGTGACCCTATGGCTATCCTTGATCGGACTTTGCTGGCTTTACCGTACACTAAACGTTATTTCATTATCATGTATCTATACACTGTAAATGGATCGATTGTAATCGTGTATCGTCTTCCTGCTGACTGGTTAGCATAAAACAGAAGCATTTCTCCGCACCTCGGTACACGTGAGAATAAACTAAACTGAATAAGTTAATGTCCCACTTTCCTGAGTTATTCACAAATTCTCCCGAGTTTTCCCCTTGATTCAAACTCGCAGTATGTTTGTAACGAGTCCGTCGGAGGCCGTAGGAGTCCGTGGTTATATCGTAGCGGCTCGTTATGCCAGCCGTAGGTACTCGGGAAGGAGGAGGTGCAGACAATTGTATTCGCATTATCCCTGGTACCTATTGTGGATGTTTGATGAACAGTGGCTCCCCTTTTTCCAGAGAAACATTCTAATCAGTACAGTTTGGGGTTTTGTTCCTGCTTCATACACAATGACTGCTGCAGAATCAAGCACATCTGCTTGTTGCTAATCACATTTGCTTGTGAGATCCTGAAATAGTTATTAAGTCATCATATAAATAATGGCTCAAATTCCTAGTTAAAATGGGTATTTGTAGAACTATATTTGTTTTGGCAAGGAAAATGTCAGATCATGTGGAATTTGAAGAGCTGCAAAGTCTTTACGCACACAGTTGCTGCCCGATGTACACTCCATCTACTTGTGTAAAAGATTTTCAGACACCACAAGGTCACAAAAGAAGGTAAATAAATGAAAGGCAATCTTATCTACTTGCTGGTGCTGCTGCTGCTAGCCGAGAATGTGTAAGAACTACCACTGTTTTTGTTTTTGTTTTGGAGGACCAAGAAACCAAGAACTTGTAGAGAAGAAGATAATGTGTTTACCTGGAGGCAAAGGATACCATCTTTTCCAAGTCTCATGATATAATTGTGCAGGATTATCAGAGAAAACTCAGCAAAGTTAACATAGGAACAAAGCAATAGGAATGCGCAAAGTAACGCTGAGATCCATGATATGCTGTTATTTCAGAGATGATTTCTGTTCATGTTATCCTTGATTTTAGGGAGAGATTGAGCCGGCCAGGACTCTATTCCTTGTGATGCGCAGGATGATGAGGTGTACAAAATCATGAGATCGGGTAGACACACAGATGCTCTTGCCCAGAGTAGGGGAATAAAGAACCAGAGGATAAAGGTTTAAGGTTAGGGGGGCAAAGATTTAATAGGAACCTGCGAGGTAACTTTTTCGCACAAAGGGTGGTAGGTGTATTGAACGAGCTGCCGGGGAGACAACTCGTCAACTCGTGAAAGTTGAGGCAGGTACTATCGCAACATTTGTTAAACATTTAGACAGGTACATGGATAGGACAGGTTTAGAGGGATATGTGTCAAACGCAGTAGGTGGGACTAGTATAGATGGGACAAGTTGGCTGGTGTGGGCAAGTTGGGTTGACGGGCCTCTTTCACGCAGAAAGATTATGACTGTATGATTCTATGATTCCCATACAAAGAGCTTTCATTAAAAGCTCGCCACTGTAAATTTTGCAGGCTACGTGTTAGAGGTGAAAATATTCTGGCTATTAATTCCTGTTGGGTTTTTTGTGGAGGTGCTATTCAGTAACACAACATGAGTTCAATATACCTTCAATACACCTGGTGATGTGGAAGCAAGGTGTTTTACAGCCTGATGTTTCATTGTCAGTTATGAAGCCCCTGTAAATTGCTACATTGCTTGCCATGGAAGCAAGGCTTCAACATCAGGAGCATTCAGCTTATTATGTGCTGCCACTGCAGCAATATTCACCCAATTAGGAATTTCTGGACGATAATGCATCTAAAACATTTGACAATCAGTAGCTTTAAAATCACATTTTTTGTTTTGAATAAAAATAACCACCATTTTTGCAACAGGCTAAACATGGCAACGTTTTAGACTTTCAGATAATTGTTACATTACAGAAATTGTATGGAGTCGCTCTGATAGTATTATCATGGGAACTTTATAACAAAACAGCAGGGTTGCTGTTCAAAAGAATAGAAATTGAACAAATTGGACCAAACGTTGCCAAATTAATTTCAGTCTCTTATGATGTTTATTTCCAGAAGCTAACGCTGATTCTTTCCTATGTTAACACAATTCCATCCAAGGTTATTTCAAGAATCAATTGCTTGGTAGGTGGTAAGATAGCGACATAGTTGATGACAATGATCATGTGGAATGTCTTTTAGATTAGATTGGATTAGTTTTATTTTCTTATGAAACAGTGTACAATGGAATTTCATGTTCGTGTGAAGCTTGTTGAGCAAACAGTATGCGGTACATAATAGTGATAGAAACAACTAATACAATGATGAGTGCAAAACAGTAGAATGGCGTTTTGGACCATAGCACTATTATCTGAAAGAGTGCAAAAAATATTAGTGTAATAATGGAATAATCAAATGAGGTAAAGTTAAGGGTATGTGGCACGACTTCCCGGTGATTGGTTCAGGAGTTTGATAGGGAAGAAGTTATTCTTAAGTCTGGATGTGCAGGCTTTCAAGCTCCTCTATCTTCTCTCAAAGGGTAGAGGAGAGAAATGGACCCTTGAAGTGAGAGGTTGGAGACATCAACAAAATCTTGATTAGCTCATGATTTCAGAACCCATCCAAGAAAGCCACCGAGATCTATGGGACAGAGCCAGCAGAGGATGGGGAGGGTGGGGCGGGAGGGGGGACAGGCAGCACTTTGGTGGAACGTAGTTTGTCTATTCAAAATAATCATGCCTTAAGTTCATGCAGTAGAGATACATCTTTGCCAGAGAATGCTCCTGATTTCAGCTTATAGCCCATGATGGTATTGCAGTGCACTCGAAGAGATGCACTCAAAGGCAAATGGTTGGCTTGGCATTACAGATTAATGGACCAACTGCACCTCCTTACATCCCTACAGCAAATCAGAAATTTGAGTAAGAAGGAACTGCAGATGCTGGTTTAAACCGAAGATAGACAAAAAAAAAGCTGGAGTAACTCAGCGGGACAGGCAGCATCTCTGGAGAGAAGGAATACGTGACGTTTCAGGTTGAGACCCTTCTTCAGACATTTGGGTGTGGGAGTGAGCATTGCTCATAACAATTCCTATCAAAAATGAATGGACATTCAGACAAAATGTATAGGAAGGAATTGCAGGTGCTGGTTTACTTTCTCTCCAGAGATGCTGCCTGTCCTGCTGAGTTACTCCAGCATTTGTGTCTATCTTCTGAATAGACATTACAAACCTCTGTAGTTCATTTCTAAGTGATGTTTTCAGTTCAGAGCAGACATTTCTAAAGTTTGACATTTTCCACAGGTTTCTAACTAGCAGCAACAGTGGCATTGCTTGCTATTTCTCATGTGGAACATAAAGGTGAAAGGGGGGAATTTAAGAGGCTCAGAGAGGACAGGAAGATTAGCCATCTGTCTTCAACCGTCTTCATTAGCAACGTTAATAAAATAAGTCAGTGGCTAAATAATGCATCATGTATGGTTGTGTTAATTGAACCTTGATTTAATGTTTTTAAACATAAAGGATAAATTTCATAGAGCATTATCTTCTTGGCAGTGTTCCTCAACCAACTACCTCCGGATATTGTGGAGTAGAGTTCCTGACAGATGGCATGGTAATTTGGCACAGTCCATGTGGAAATAAATTAATAGCAGTCATCTTTTGTCACTGCATACATTTTTGTATTTTTGTGTACTTGCAGGAAGGCCTTTAAATGTTGTTGTTTGCTGTCCTTGCATTTTCCTCACTTGGCTCATGGCTTTGAATTTTTAAGAATTATATATCTTCAAATTGGATTTATCATTAAAATATGGTCAATGGAATCGTATTTGGCACTAACTTATCATATTTGTCAACTTCATCTCACCATTTAATAAGCGGTAAACGCGTATTTACACCACACTGTAAAGGCTTTGAATTTCACTTTGTTTGACATCTGGGCTCGGAGGTCAGCATCATAAGGTACCTTCATTTCAGGCACGTGCCGTGAGTAATTAGTCAGGGTTGGTAGGCGGTCAGTATATTTGGTCAGTCGGCTTTTAAAAAAAGTTTTGAAAACCGCAATGCGCAGATTGTTCTCTCCCCGGTAAGCTGTCAGTCGGCTTTTAAAAGAAACCTGCGCTGCGCATGCGAAGTATGCACGCAGTCCAAGGTGTAAAGGCAGAATTTCAGCTGGCTTTACGGACCGTTGCCACTGATGGCTTGAAGCAGTGTCGAAGGCACGCGAGTAGCACATACTTCCGCTTGTTAAATGTACTGCGGATGAAAGGCACAGGAGAATTATGCCTACCTAAGAGATCGATCTCTTAGAAACATTGAAACATAGAAAATAGTGGCAGGAGGAGGCCATTCGGCCCTTCGAGCCAGCACCACCATTCATTGTGATCATGGCTGATCGTCCCCAATCAATAACCCGTGCCTGCCTCCCCATATCCCTTGACTCCACTAGCCCCCGGAGCTCTATCTAACTCTCTCTTAAATCCATCCAGTGATTTGGCCTCCACTGCCCTCTGTGGCAGGGAATTCCATAAATTCACAACTCTCTGGATGAAAAAGTTTTTTCTCATCTCAGTCTTAAATGGCCTAAGACTGTGGCCCCCAGTTCTGGACTCGCCCAACATTGGGAACATTTTTCTTGCATCTAGCTTGTCCAGTCTTAGGTAAGCATAATTCTCGTGTGCCTTTACTATTTATATTTAATAGTTACCATTTTAATAATTTTATTCAAGGTAAGCATTCCTACCTGGCCTACCCTGACGACACATGCCTGCTTCATTTAGAAGATTGCAGTTTCATGCTGATTGCTCCAGTATACAATTTCATGACACACTTCACAACGTGGGTCAGTAAAGTGACAGAAGTACTTCAAACATTTGGATTTCCATAATACAACGATGCTTCACTCTCGGACAAGCTCAGTACGTTCTGTGCTTGCTTTGAAAGAGAAAACAATGATGTATCTTCACAATCCCGCCTAGTTCCCAAAGACACCGTGATCTCAGTCTTTGAGACAGACACCAGAAGATCCTTCACAGTGGTGAACCATTGAAAAGCTTCAGGTCCTGATGGTCCACCTGGCCATGTACTTAAAACCTTTGTGGACCAACTGGCTTGAGTTTTCATGGAACATCTTGCAGCTCTCACTACTGTGATCTGAAGTCCTCACCTGCTTTAAAAAGACATCCATGATAGTGGTGCCCAAAAAGTGCAAGGTGATTACCAACCAGTGATTATGTGATGAATTGCTGAGAGCGATTGGTTATAATATATCAAGTCCTATCTTACATAGGATCAGATCCCAACCCAATTTGCCTAGATTGATTGAGGATGTGATATTGCTGTTCTCCGCTCTGCACTGTGTCACGGAAGATAAGGACATGTACCTCAGGTTGTTATTCGTCAATTACAGCTCTGTGTTCAATACCATCATTCCATCTAAACGTATTGTCTAAGTCAGGGAACTCGATCTCTGCTCATCTCTGTGCAACTGGATTCTCGGCCGACTCAACAGCAGACCTCATGAATACAATTGGCAATAAGACTTTCTCTGACCAAGTGTGCAGGGGGATCGCAAGACTGTACGCTCCATCTGCTGCTCTACCCTCGCTCTATAGCTGACACTGCTCCAAAGCCATCTTTAAATTTGCCATGTGGGACGAGTAATAGGTAACGATAATTAAAAATATAGGAGGGGGAACGATAATCTGATTGAAAGGTGCCAGGACAACAATCTTGCTCTCAAAATTAGCAAAACGAAGGAGCTGATTGTTGACTTCAGGAAGGGAAAGCTACAGAACCCGTCTTCATCTATGGCAGGATGGTGGGGAGAGTCAACAACTTCAAGTTCCTGGCCGTGCACATTTCTCAAGATCTGTCCTGGACCCATCACTTTGATTCAATCATAAATACTGCGGCTGGCACGGACACTTTAATAACTGGCACTGGCCACTTTAATAACTGGCACTGGCCACTCAAATCAGCTGCCCCGGACATTTGTATGATTGGTTTATTGTATTTTAACATTGTGTTTTACCTGCTTTTAACTATTTATACTGTTCCATCAGGGACTGGATTGTTTTTAGTGTTATTATGTGTGAAACGTTTCAAATTTCATGTGCAATGCTCCGCTATTCCCTGGGAAACGTCTTTTCATTTTGCACTGTACAACTGTTGCTTGCAAGATGACAATAAAGGTTGATTGATTGATTGATTGATTGATTTAGTCTATCTTTTAGATTTAATTTAGTTTAGAGATACAAAGCGGAAACAAACCCTCTGGCCCACTGAGAGTGCATCGAAGAGGCCCAGGGAGCCGTTGGTGCAAGGGCTGCGCTGTAAGTACACCAAAATCGGCAACGTTCCAGAGAAGGAGTCTGATGGAAGAGGACCAGGTTTACATTTTTACATTTCTGCCTTCAGGTTAAGGATTCTGGGAGTGGAGTGTACAGTATTTATTAGTATTTATTAGTAAAGTTTAAAGGATAAAGTTTCGTGTTTTTTAATATTTAATATAATTAATTTGGGAGTAAGATATGTCAGTGGAGATTGGCCCTGTGGTTTGCTCAGCCTGCAACATGTGGGAGATCAGGGATATGGTCGGTGTCCCTGGTGACTACGTTTGCAGGAAGTGTGTCCAGCTGCAGCTCCTGTCAGACCGCATTGAATGATTGGAACTGCGGCTGGATTCATACTGGAGCATCCACGATGCTGAGAAAGTCGTGGATAGCACGTACAGCGAGTTGGTCACACCGCAGGTAAAAGGTAAGAGGACAGAAAGGGAACGGGTGGCCAATAGCCAGCATAGCAGTAGGCAGGTAGTGCAGGAGTCCCCTGCGGTCATCTCCCTCCTAAACAGGTATACCATTTTGGAGGTTACACAAAAAAAAGCTGGAGAAACTCAGCGGGTGCAGCAGCATCTATGGAGCGAAGGAAATAGGCAACGTTTCGGGCCGAAACCCTTCTTCAGACTGATCGGGGGTGGGGGTGGGTGGGGACAAGAAAGGGAAAAGGAGGAGTAGCCAGAAGGCTGGGGGATGGGAGGAGACAGCAGGGGGGCTGAGGAAGGGGAGGAGACAGCAAGGACTAACAAAATTGGGAGAATTCGATGTTCATGCCCCCGGGGTGCAGACTCCCCAAACGGAATATGAGGTGCTGTTCCTCCAATTTCCGGTGCTGCTCGCTGTGGCCATGGAGGAGACCCAGGACAGAGAGGTCGGAGGCGGAGTGGGAGGGGGAGTTGAAGTGCTGAGCCACCGGGAGGTCAGCTTGGTTATTGCGGACCGAGCGGAGGTGTTCGGCGAAACGATCGCCCAACCTCCGCTTGGTCTCACCGATATAGATCTGCTGACATCTAGAGCAGCGGACGCAATAGATGAGGTTGGAAGAGATGCAGGTAAACCTCTGTCGCACCTGGAACGATTGCTTGGGTCCTTGAACGGAGTCGAGGGGGGAGGTAAAGGGACAAGTGTTGCATCTCCTGCGGTTGCAAGGGAAAGTGCCCGGGGAGGGGGTGGACCGAGAGGGAAGGGAAGAATTGACAAGGGAGTTATGGAGGGAGCGGTCTTTGCGGAAGGCAGATATGGGGGGAGATGGGAAGATGTGGCGAGTAGTGGGGTCACGTTGGAGGTGGCGAAACTGACGGAGGATTACTTTTTGTATGTGACGGCTGGTGGGGTGAAAGGTGAGGACTAGGGGGACTCGGCCCTTGTTGCGAGTGCGGGGATGGGGAGAGAGAGCAGTGTTGCGGGGTATGGAAGAGACCCTGGTGCGGGCCTCATTTATGGTGGAGGAGGGGAACCCCCGTTCCCTAAATAGTGAGGACATTTCAGATGTCCTGGTGTGGAACGTCTCATCCGTGGAACAGATGCAGCGTAGGCGGAGGAATTGGGAGTAGGGGATGGAGTCCTTACAGGAAGCAGGGTAGCAAAATATACCATTTTGGATACTGTTGATGGAGATGGCTCATCAGGGGAATGCAGCAGCAGCCAAGTTCATGGCACCATGGGTGGCTCTGCGGCACATGAGGGGGGGAAAAAGAGTGGAAGGGCAATAGTAATAGGGGATTCAATTATCAGGGGAATAGATAGGCGTTTCTGCGGCCGCAAAAGAGACTCCAGGATGGTATGTTGCCTCCCTGGTGCAAGGGTCAGGGATGTCACTGAACGGCTGCAGAACATTCTGGAGGGGGAGGGTGAACAGCCAGTTGTCGTGGTGCATATTGGCACCAACGATATAGGTAAAAAAAGGGATGAGGTCCTACAAGATGAATTTAGGGAGCTAGGAGATAAGCTTAAAAGTAGGTCCTCAAAGGTAATAATCTCTGGATTACTACCAGTACCACGGGCCAGTCAGAGCAGAAATAGGAGGATATTGCAGATGAATACGTGGCTTGAAAAATGGTGCAAGGGGGAGGGATTCAAATTTTTAGGGAATTGGAACCAGTTATGGGGAGGTGGGACCAGTACAAACAGGACGGTCTGCACTTGGGCTGGAATGGAAACAATGTCCTTGGGGGAGTGTTTGCTAGTGCTGTCGGGGAGGATTTAAACTAATGTGGCAGGGGGATGGGTACAAGAGCAGAGAGGCAGGGGGGTGTAAAATGAGGGTAGAAGCAATAGGTAGCAAGGTGAAAAGTAAAAGTGGTTGGCAGACAAAACCAGGGCAAAAATCAAAAAGGGCCACTTTTCAACATAATTGTATAAGGGGTAAGAGCGTTGTAAAAACAAGCCTGAAGGCTTTGTGTCTCAATGCAAGGAGTATTCGTAATAAGGTGGATGAGTTGAATGTGCAGATAGCCATTAATGATTATGATATAGTTGGGATCACGGAGACATGGCTCCAGGGTGACCAAGGCTGGGAGCTGAACATCCAGGGATATTCAATATTCAGGAGGGATAGAGAGAAAGGAAAAGGAGGTGGGGTAGCGTTGCTGGTTAGAGAGGAGATTAATGCAATGGAAAGGAAGGACATTAGTTTGGAGGATGTGGAATCGATATGGGTAGAGCTGCGAAACACTAAGGGGCAGAAAACGCTGGTGGGTGTTGTGTACAGGCCACCTAACAGTAGTAGTGAAGTTGGAGATGATAACAAACAGGAAATTAGAAATGCGTGTGACAAAGGCAAAAGAGTTATAATGGGTGACTTCAATCTACATATAGATTGGGTGAATCAAATTGGCAGGGGTGCTGAGGAAGAGGATTTCTTGGAATGTATGTGGGATAGTTATCTAAATCAACATGTAGAGGAACCAACGAGAGAGCAGGCTATTTTTGACTGGGTATTGAATAATGAGGAAGGGTTAGTTAGCAGTTTTGTTGTACGTGCCCCCTTGGGCAAGAGTGACCATAATATGGTTGAGTTCTTCATTAGAGAGTGACATTGTTAATTCAGAAACAATGGTTCTGAACTTAAAGAAAGGTAACTTTGAGGGTATGAGACGTGAATTGGCCAAGATTGACTGGCAATTAATTCTAAAATGGTTGACGGTGGATATGCAATGAAAGACATTTAAAGACTTCATGGATGAACTACAAAAATTGTTCATCCCAGTTTGGCAAAAGAATAAATCAGGGAAGGTAGTGCATCCGTGGATAACAAGGGAAATCAGGGATAGTATCAAAGCGAAGGATGATGCGTACAAATTAGCCAGAAAAAGCAGCATACCAGAGGACTGGGCGAAATTCAGAGACCAGCAGAGGAGGACAAAGGGCTTAATTAGGAAAGGAAAAATAGATTATGAAAGAAAACTGGCAGGGAACATAAAAACTGACTGCAAAAGTCTTTATAGATATGTGAAAAGAAAGAGATTAGTTAAAACAAATGTAGGTCCCTTGCAGTCAGAAACAGGAGAGTTGATCATGGGGAACAAGGATATGGCGGACCAATTGAATAACTACTTATGTTCCGTCTTCACTAAGGAAGACAATAATCTGCCGGAAATAGCAGGGGACCGCAGGTCAAAGGAGTTGGAGGAATTGAGTGAAATTCAGGTTAGTCGGGAAGTGGTGTTGGGTAAATTGAATGGATTAAAGGCCGATAAATCCCCAGGGCCAGATAGGCTGCATCCCAGAGTACTTAAGGAAGTAGCTCCAGAAATAGTGGATGCATTAGTAATAATCTTTCAAAAATCTTTAGATTTTGGAGTAGTTCCTGAGGATTGGCGGGTAGCAAACCTCTTTTTTTAAGAAGGGAGGGAGAGAGAAAACAGGGAATTACAGACCAGTTAGTCTAACATCGGTAGTGCGGAAACTGCTAGAGTCAGTTATTAAAGATGGGATAGCAGCACATTTGGAAAGTGGTGAAATCATTGGACAAAGTCAGCATGGATTTGCGGAAGGTAAATCATGCCTGACGAATCTTATAGAGTTTTTCGAGGATGTAACTAGTAGCGTGGATAGGGGAGAACCAGTGGATGTGGTGTATCTGGACTTCCAGAAGGCTTTCAACAAGGTCCCACATAAGAGATTAGTATACAAACTTAAAGCACTCGGCATTGGGGGTTCAGTATTGATGTGGATAGAGAACTGGCTGGCAAACAGGAAGCAAAGAGTAGGAGTAAACGGGTCCTTTTCACAATGGCGGGCAGTGACTAGTGGGGTACCGCAAGGCTCAGTGCTGGGACCCCAGCTATTTACAATATATATTAATGATCTGGATGAGGGAATTGAAGGCAATATCTCCAAGTTTGTGGATGACACTAAGCTGGGGGGCAGTGTTAGCGGTGAGGAGGATGCTAGGAGACTGCAAGGTGACTTGGATAGGCTGGGTGAGTGGGCAAATGTCTGGCAGATGCAGTATAATGTGGATAAATGTGAGGTTATCTATTTTGGTGACAAAAACAGGAAAGCAGACTCGTATCTAAATGGTGGCTGATTAGGAAAAGGGGAGATGCAGCGAGACCTGGGTGTCATGGTACACCAGTCATTGAAAGTAGGCATGCAGGTGCAGCAGGCAGTGAAGAAAGCGAATGGTATGTTAGCTTTCATAGCAAAAGGATTTGAGTATAGGAGCAGGGAGGTTCTACTGCGGTTCTACTGCAGTTGTACAGGGTCTTGGTGAGACCACACCTGGAGTATTGCGTACAGTTTTGGTCTCAAAATCTGAGGAAGGACATTATTGCCATAGAGGGAGTGTAGAGAAGGTTCACCAGACTGATTCCTGGGATATCAGGACTGTCTTATGAAGAAAGACTGGGTAGACTTGGTTTATACTCTCTAGAATTTAGGAGATTGAGAGGGGATCTTATAGAAACTTACAAAATTCTTAAGGGGTTGGACAGGCTATATGCAGGAAGATTGTTCCCGATGTTGGGGAAGTCCAGGACAAGGGGTCACAGCTTAAGGATAAGGGGGAAATCTTTTAAAGCCAAGATGAGAAAAACTTTTTTCATACAGAGAGTGGTGAATCTCTGGAACTCTCTGCCACAGAGGGTAGTTGAGGCCAGTTCATTGACTATATTTAAGAGGGAGTTAGATGTGGCCCTTGTGGGATCAGAGGGTATGGAGAGAAGGCAGGTACGGGATACTGAGTTGGATGATCAGCCATGATCATATTGAATGGCGGTGTAGGCCCGAAGGGCCGAATGGCCTACTCCTGCACCTAATTTCTATGTTTCTATGTTTCTATGAATAGCGATCCCACACATTAACACTATCCTACACACTAGGCAGAATTTACATTTATACCAAGCCAACTAACCTACAAACCTGTACGTCTTTGGAATGTGGGAGGAAACCGAAGATCTCGGAGAAAACCCACGCAGGTCATAGGGAGAACGTACAAACTCCACACAGACAAGCACCCATAGTCAGGATCGAACCTGGGTCTCTGGAGCTGTAAGGCAGTAGCTCTACCGCTACGCCACCGTGCCGCCCAGCTAAGGCTAATGCTAATTGTTGGGCATGATTTCATTGACAGTACCAACAGAACAACAATGTCTTTAGTCCGTCCACCAAAACAGTAGCTTTCCAATTAATGGTACAATGCCAAACTCATCAGTTAGATTCGCAAGACTGTGCGTGGATGGCCCTTGAGGAACAAGAAGACCAAAAGGTGCGGTTGGGCTGCTCCTTGCCACATTTGAAGGTATACACATTGCAGCCTGTTGCCATTTCACCTGACCATCTGCTGACCATATGGCTTAGGGACTTTCCCATGGTCATTTTCTCCCCAGATCAAATACCCCTGTTGGCCTCCCTCTAAAGATCTCCAAGTCACACCTGTCACCTGATGCAGTAGCAATCGTGTCATGAGAAAGATGCTGCATGACAATGTAGAGAGAAATTGCCTTTCACAGCTGACCACAGCTCTCTTTATTAGTATTATAATATTTAATAAACTTTTGGACAGGTACATGGATAGGATAGGTTTAGAGGGATGTGGGGCAAATGTAGGCAGGGGAGAGGAGTGTAGATGGGGCATGTTGGTCAGTGTGGGCAAGTTGGACGAGGGGACTGTTTACATGCTGTACGACTATGACTCTGTGTCTGAGGATGCTATCCATATGTCCGGAGAGCTGTAAGGAGGGGGTACAAACATTTTCAGCAGAAGTTATCAACCCCAATATAAGCAACAAGAATAAGGTACCGAAAACCTTGTTTTAGCTATCTGTGTAACACTTGCTCATCGTGTGGTTAAAATCTGTTCCATTGAATGACACAGTCATACAGAATCCCACTTGAAAATGTAACTGTTAATGTGAGAAAATAAACAATTTTATTCAGTCAATGTCTCACTAAAATGTGAATTTTATGCAATCTTAGCTGTTTTTATTCTAAATGTAGTCACTGAGTTGATTAACTTAATGTTGATTGCACACACTTTAATTTTGCTCCAATTACTCCTTATTAATCAGGGCTTTTCTGTTGCTAATGTGCAG
This sequence comes from Leucoraja erinaceus, assembly GCF_028641065.1. Taxonomy (NCBI): domain Eukaryota; kingdom Metazoa; phylum Chordata; class Chondrichthyes; order Rajiformes; family Rajidae; genus Leucoraja; species Leucoraja erinaceus. Next base: position 62,263,449 of record NC_073384.1, on the reverse strand, counting down.
TATATTTTATTTTCTTGCAGACAGCCCTTTGCAAATTATATTGGGTTTAGGTTAATGTATTCAAGTTCCAGTGCATGGATCAGTAGAATGAGGCAGCATAATTATACATGTGCAGAAGGGAGTACAACATTGCACTGAATTTAAATGGTAGAAACTTGAAAATATGCTTGGGGCAGAGATCTGGAAAAAACAAAAAACAGCTGACTCACTGCAAACCTCTATTCTGAAACACACATCAAAAGCGTCAGACAAATATTCCCGAGGACATACCCTTAGATCCTTTAGGACTTAAATTTTGCATCCTCTGGAGCTCATTGCTCACTTCAAATGATTCCAGATCCACCACCACAAAGTATTTAACTTTCCGTAACATTGTTTTGTTCTATAAAGTGACTGATCGAAAACCATGATTGGTTGCAAAGCACCTCCAGATGCCACAATTCATTTTTGTGTGTATTTCATGAGCCCATCCGATTTCAGCGCTAAACAGACAAAAAACAAAGAAAAAGTTGCCTCTAAATTATGACTTCAGCACAGTAAAACCTCCCAAGGCACTTCACAGAAGTCATGCGATGACATTTCAAAACAGAACTCAGTAAAGAGATATTTAGCCAATAGACAATAGGTGCAGGAGTAGGCCATTCGGCCCTTGAAGCCAGCACCGCCATTCAATGCGATCATTGGCTGATCATCCCCAATCAGTCCCCCATTCCTGCCTTCTCCCCATATCCCCTGACTCCGCTATCTTTAAGAGTTCTATCTAGCTCTCTCTTGAAACAGTGAACCGGCCTCCACCGCCCTCTGAGGCAAGGAATTCCACAGACTCACAACTCTCTGTGTGGGAAGACAATCAAATGCTTAGTCTAAGAGGAGACACAAGATACTGCAGATGCTGGAATCTTCAGCAATAAGCAAGTTGTAAAATGAACTCAGCTGGTCAGGCAGAATCTATGCAGATGGATGGATGATATTGTGGGTCGGGACCCTTCTTGTGTGTAAGAAGTGCTCCAACTCAAAATATTGTTTTCCATTTCCCACCAAACATGATGCCTGACCCAATGAGTCAGCCAGTTGTTTTTCACATGTTCAAATAAGTATTTTTAAAGAATCATCTAAAAGAAGGGAAGAGAGGAAGAGTAGCTTTGGACAGAATTCTAGAACTTTGGTACTGGAGTCTGCCTGGTAATACTGAAGCGATTAAAGAAGGCAGAGGCATTTCTAAAGATTTCAGGATTGGAGACCAGCACAGGTTATAAGGTCATAAGATTATAAATGATAGGAGCAGAATTAGGCCATTCGGTCCATGAAGTCTACTCCACCATTCATTCAATCATGATCTATCTCTCCCTCCTAACCCCATTCTCCTGCCTTCTCTCCATAACCTCTGACACCCGTACTAATCAAGAATCTATCTTTCTTTGCTTTAAGGGGCCATAAGGATATGAACAAATTATGGCTGCCATCCTTCGACAGCCTCCAACATTATCGTTCCCCAACCCTGCTTGACCTGGTTTTACCTTCTCCCCAAAATCCATAAGCAGATCTGCCTTTGGCAGACCGATTGTTTCTGCCTGTTGCTGCCCTACGGGGGTGGAAGATTGCAACCTTCACGTGGTCCGCCCTGTTTCGACGAATGCAATCAACCTGTCGTGCACAATCAAGTAAGATCAAATAGAACAAATTGGCCTACAACTTTAGGCTGTGCACACCATACGCAAGAAGAAGAAGAAGCTGCCCCACTGAAACCATTTGCACATGCCTTGATCCCCCCTGATCCACCCCTTCCCACCCATGTCCAAGACACCCCAAATGCCCTTTGACTAATGACTTTCAGTTTCCAGGTTTGCATTCCTTCACCTTTAATTTGGACGTTTAGTCAGTCTACCCTCCATTCCACATCAGGAAGGATAAAGCCATGCGTTTCTTCCTCGACCACAGATCCAGCCAATTTCCCTCTACTAGTACTCTCCTCCACCTATTAGAGCTTGTCCTCATCCTTAATAACTTCACCTTAGCTCCCCCACTTCCTCCAAATCAAAGACATTGCCATGGGGACTTGCATGGGCCCCAGCTACGCCTGTCATTTTGTTGGGTACGCCAAAATATCCCTGTTCCAGGCATGCACTGGCTCTATCCCCGAACTCCATCTCTGTTATATTGACAATTGCATCGGTGCTACCTCCTGCACCCATGCAGAACTCATGGACTTTAATCACTTCACTAATAACTTCCACCTGCACTTAAATTCACCTGGGCCATCTCCTACACCTCCCTCCCCAGTCTTGATCTTACCATCTACATCACAGGGGATAGACTATCGAGTGACATCTAAAACAAACCTGCTGACTCCCACAACTATCTGGACTACACCTCTTTCCACCTTGCCTCCTGCAATGACTTTATCCCCCACTCCTAATTCCTCCGTCTTTGCCACATCTGCTCCCATGATGAGGTGTTCCATACCAGGACATCTGAGATGTCCTCATTCTTTAGGGAACAGGGTTTCCTTTCACAGATAAGGCCCTCACATGTGTCTCCTTTGTAAGCTGCATTCCGCTATTGATCCCCCTCACCCCAGTTGCAACAGGGACAGAGTCCCTCATGTCCTCACCTTCCACCTCCTTAGCCTTTGCATACAACCCATCATCCTTCGACATTTTCACCACTTCGAACGGGATCCTACCACTAGTCACATCTTCCCATCTCCACCCCTTTCCGCTTTCCACAGAGACCTTTCCCTCCACAAATCCCTGGTTCACTCATACCTTCCCACCCAAACCATCCCCTCCCCAGGAACTTACACCTGCAACTGCAGGAGATAAAACTCCCGTCCTCATATCTCCTCCCTTGACTCCATCCAAGGACCCCAACACCCTTTCAGGTGTGGCAGAGTTTCCAGAATCTGAATGACAGGGTTTCGGATACAGGGGGAGGTCGGATAGACTTGAATTGCTTCATCTGAAACATTGGAACTTGAAAGACTTGATAGGAGTATATAAAATGATATGAGACATTTAAGTGTTTGACATTTACATCCTGGGGGAAAGGCTTTCCCCATAGCGATGGATGTAAATGTCCAACACTATATGGCATGATGATAAGGTGAGAGGGGGAAGTTTAATGGAGGCGTGCGGGCAGGATTTTTGCGTGGCATGCGGGGGTGCCTGGAACGCATTGCCAGGGTGGTGGTGGATGCAATATGATAGTGGCATTAAGAGACATTTAGATAGGCCTCTGGAAGTGCACAGAGTAGAGGGATATGGATCATGTAGATTAAATCAGTTTAACCTGGCATCATGTTTGGCACAAACATTGTGGGCCAAAGGGCCCAATCCTCTACTGTACAGTTCTATGTTCTACGTTCTAATCTCAGCACACATGTGGTATTTGACATCATGTCTGCATTTTCAGACAACATAGCCAAGGTTTAGGGAGAACTTGGATTGTTTTCTTTGGTACACTTGCTGATGAGGTCTGTGATGGCACTCAATTAGATTGGCCGCCGGGACCTTGAATATGCACCAGTCCACCAACTCACAGCAGTCAAGAAGGATCTCATCTGTTTCCTCAGCCCTGCACTGCACAAGCTTCTGTGCTGGATCATCCTGCTTCAGTTTCTGCTTGTAAACAGGAGTACAAACACAGCCAGATGGTCAGAGCAAGTTAGAGCCCTGAGGTAGCTATGCAGACTCTCGTCAAGGCCTACCTGGGGGTGTCTTTGATGGAAAACATCTATGATGGTTGAGTAGCTGTGGTCAAGGGTGTTTGGGCCTTGGTTGGAAAGGAGATGTGCTGATAGTATTTAGGCAGCTCGCTCTTGAGGTTGACCCGATTGAAGTCCTTGGATGTTATGAACAAGGCTTCAGGATGCTTCATTTCAAGGCTATTGGCGATGTGCAGTAGTTCCCCGAGTGCAAACTTAGCATCAGCATGGGGTAGCATATCCAGTTTTAACTTCATCTAGTTTGGTTTTCAACAGATTGGACGTTTGCAGCATTATGCTGGTGGAGGGGGTGGGAGATGGGTGGGGGTAGAGGAGGATCTTCATGGCTTCAGTCTCACCTACAGTCCAGCACATCTCCCTGTGTTTCCTCAGAGGATGGTTCCTCCTGGTCATGTCCAGCAGTCGATATGTGGAGTCAGCCATTCATGAGGTAAGTAAGTAGGTGGGTGTGCTCAGTGGGGCTGCATGGGGCCCTCTGGAAGATCGGCAACTTGGCCTGAATGGGCCCTGATATCGGGATTGTGGTATCAGGCATTCCAATTGGTTGGGACTCAAGTCTCAATCAGGCCTGGTGGTCCAGTCATGGGGCCGGCAGCTCCATGAGGTTGGGGCTAGGACCTGGTCACACCCTGGTTGTCTGTTTGGGGGGTTATCAGCTCTGTGAGGGCATCAATTTCATCAGGTGGAGGCTGTAGAAGTCTGGTACTTCCCAGGTCTCACCGGTCATGGTAGGCCTGGCTGATCAGGTCTGCTCAGACGTTGATTACAGAGGTTGCAAAATTGCCAGACAAGAAATAAGATTGAAGAGAATATTGTTAATACAGCTAGAAATATGGATAGATTTACATGGAATAACAGAGTTAAACAAATGGAGCTCTTGTATCAGATGATAGTAGATCGTCTTCTGGGACTGAACCCCAAAAATCGCCACGTTCGGCTGGCTCCGTGCACTTTCAAAAGTGTTTTTTCCCCATGCTGCTTCCTCTCTGGAGATTTCTTGGTTATAGACCATAGAACATAGAACAGTACAGCACAGGAACAGGCTCTTCGGCCCACAATGTCTGTGCTGAACATGATGCCAAGACCAAGTCTTATCTGCCTGCACATAATCCATATCCCTCCAATCCCTGCATATTTATGTGTGTATCCAAAAGCCTTTTAAATGCCACTATCATATCTGCCTCTATCACCACCCCTGGCAGTGCGTTCCAGGCACCCACCATCCTCTGTGTAAAAAACATGTGCATCTTGCCCCATAAACCTTGTCCCTCGCACAATACATTTTATTCACCCTCCAATTCATTACAGAGATTCAACTGAGTGTTAAATAACGTTATTATTGCTGGGCAAACATACACTTGCACACTTCCAAAAACATTTTTTCCACTTGAACATCAATGCTATGACAAAAAAGACATAAATATCTTCCTGGAAATCCACCAGCAATCTAATGGGATAAAGCAGCCGCCCACCTGACGGTTTCCTGCTGACTGTACATTCCGCAATTGTCTGGAAGAGTTGATGGGACATTGAGACAGGAACTGAGGTGCACCAATTCCATCAAAGAGCTTTACTCTGCAGTTGAAACATTAATTACATGCTGCAATGAATGAGTCCTGGTCCTATTTCCATAAATAATTGGCGCATTGCAAAAAACAGAGTGGTTCTGATACAGAAATAGAATATGCATAATCACACAAAATATTGCACGTAGAATTGCACTGGGATTTGGCCCTAGCTCTAGTCAGGTTTCTTTCTTGGAATTATATAGGCAGTGTGGTGTTATGTTACCAGAATAGTGAAGTGCTTTAAAAGACTGGTAATGGTCTATATCTCTGCTAGTCTTACAGACATTCTAGACCCCTTGCAATTTGGGCACAGTGAAAATAGGTCTATGGAGGATGTTATTTCTCTTGAACTACTTTCACCTCCAGATCACCTTGAAAATAAGAACACATGTCAGGATGTTATTCATTAACTACAGCTCGACGCCATCATAAAACCAAATAAGATCATCACTGAACTTCTGGATCTTATCTTCAGGGCCTCCATCTGTAACGAGCTTCTGGATTTCTTGACAATAAATTAGAATTGGTCCCAACAACTACTCCACCCTACCTGGTGCCCTCAGGGTAGTGTGCTGAGTCCCTTGTTCTACTGTACATGACTGTTTGGCCAAGTACAATGCCGACAGGACCTTTAAGTTCATCGATGATACCATCATTGTCATTGGATCAAAAACTATAATGCAACCAGGTACAGTAAAGAGGTCAAGAACCGTAGGTCATGGTGTCAGGATAACAACCAAGGCCTTAACGGCAGCAAGACACAGGTGTTGGTTATTGAGCCAAGGAAGCACAGGCTGAAACACACCCTGTCCTCATCAATGCGGTTGCTGTGGAGATAGTCGACAGCTTCGTTCATAGCTATTTATATCACCAACAACCTACCCTTGTCCCTTCACACTGGCGATGACCAAGAAAGCATACCATTGCTTTTACTTTCTTAGGTGTCTGAGAAAATTTGGTGTGTTTGTAAGGAGTTGAACTTTTATAGATGCACAATAGAAAATATTCTAACGGAATACATCTCAGCCTGGCAAGTCAAGTTCTCTGATCTGGTCCGCCTGAACACCCAGAGAGTGGTGAACACAGCCCAGTCCGTCACAGTCATTACTTCCTCCATCCAATCCATCAGCAAGGTGCATTGCATCAAGAAGGCTGGAGGTGATGTCAAAGATTTCCGCCAACCTGGCCATTCCTTTTGCTCTTTTCTACTTTCTGGGAGAAGATACAGGAGCCTGAAGCTCAGATGTTCAGACTTAAAATAGTTTCTTCCCCACTGCTAAAAGACTCCTGAACCAATCATCTCTTTCACACCCCCTTCCTGTCAAACACTTTTACCCTTAACTCTACCACATTCAGTTATTCCGTTATCGTAGTTTAATATTTCTTGTGCTACTTAGATCTGCACTATTGTTCTTCCACCATTCTGCTGTTTTGCTGTTGTTACATTTATTGTTGTTTCAATAATTCCTGTACCTATGCTATTTACTCTGAGAACTTCATGTGAACCAAGACTTCCGTCACACCCAGGTATTTATGACAATAAACTAATCTGAATCTGATCTGAATCTGATCTGAAATAGGACTAGCAATTTTGGGTAAAGAATTCAAATCTCTCAATAGCAGCTGGAAAAATTAATTTCTAAGAATTAAATAAAACAGGAATAAAATGCAAGTGTTAGTAATGGTGAACCATGAAACTGCCAACCGGTTGTAAAACCTGATCGGTTCAGTAATGGCGAAAAGGATCTCGACCCAAAATGTCACCCATTTACTCTCTCCAGAGATGCTGCTTATCCCACACAGTTACTCCAGCTTTTTGTGTCTATCTTCAGTAATGGCTTATTGTACATGTGACTCCAGTCTCATTAGTGTGGTTAATTCCTAACTGCTACAGAAAGCACAACTGTAAATGGGCAATGCATTAATGTTGATGTTGTTAGCGACACCGGGTCTTGAGTAGATATGAACAAAAAAGCCATAAAATTGATTTTTTTGTTTGTGCATAGAACAACAGGTTTTTATCAAATTGAAGCTCTGTGTACACAGATTTCCTTTTACCTTTTTGTTCCAATACCAAAGACTAGTTCACACTCACTCTGTGTTGTGCAGGTAGTTGGATCTGAATTCCAGGTGTGACAGAATTACTGCTGCGACTGTTATTTTTTCCAGCACCTAATTACATCATTTACACTAGCTGGGATATTTATTATGTATACACACCTCAATATCCTCCCCTTCAAACATACTTGTGGCACTGCACAAAACAGCACAGCATTCTAAATCTGAGAGAAAGCACAGTCACTGTCATCAGCATTTGTATCAGCTGCTGACTTGGCCAACACCAATATTACGCCAATATAGTCAGCAATTTTGTGTAACGTTTTTTTTAAATATCATTAGACAGAAGCATTAGTAATTCAATGTTTTCTCTCAATAAATGCTACTTTTGTTACTAGCCCAGTGATGAATTGTTATGAACTGCAAATATTTGAATGTGCAAAGCCAAATTAAAATGGAAGCACACTCACAGATTTGTTATTGCAGCCGCGTTTCATCTGCGTTTTAAAGGCAACGATTCATTACAACCGTGAAACAGCTAACAATTAGTACAAAGGGTTGGAAAGGAACCACTCATTATATACGCATTATGTTAATTTTGAAAACGATTAACAGCTGTTGCTGATATTGCTGTTGATATGGAACTGCTGGTTTCAATATAGCTAACGTAAATAAAACACCCCTGCTTCAGTGAGGTGCAATAAATGAGAGATTTTACAAAAACAATCCTCAAGCTTTCATAATTGATTTTCATAAGGAAACAACACCTGAAGGGCAATGGAGGAGTGGTTTGCTTGTTAGGTTTAGGTGGCAGAGGAGTGTTTCACTGGTTTGGCACACTTCTGGATCACATTTGAGTCAAATATATTTTGTTGGCCGTGAGATCATGCAGCAGTCATCTCTGCTGTAAAATCACTCCATTCTAACTGCTTCTAGTTTGTTTTGCCCTTCGTGTTGCCGTGTCCTGAGTGTCCTCATTTAAAGAGATGACCATGTCAGTGGCAAGCAGCTTTTAGTCCCAATCTTCTACCTTCCACATTGGAAGGAGAAAGCCAGGCAGTGAATGTTGCTAAAAGACTATGTATCAGCTGAATGCATCTCCCATGTATTCTGTTTTATTTACTTTGGTGGAGCTGATTTGTAGAAGGTGAGTACGGTGATATTACCAAACCTACTTATTAATCTTTTTTTTTGTGTTTATTATATGTTATCTATGAGTATTTTGCTTACAGGCCTTCTACACTGTTTCACGTAGGAATGTAATTGTTCAGTTGTCGGTACAACAATGAAACGTTCTTGTCTCTTGACTCTCTCGACCCTCAATCAGGGAAGACCACAATATCCCCATCAGCACATCAGATTTCCCCATGCCTACGTCCCAGTCAGTGAGAACTGTAACAATGCTCAATCTCCACTTCATCCTTGGCCATATTATTACATTCATAACACTCAACATCCCAAATCCCCACCCACTAGCCCATTCATTAATTTCCATTTGACTTGAACCTGGCAGAGATCCTGATCACTCTTCATCAACCCTCCCTACCAACATTGCACACAGTCACTAACCGGATCGATGACACAACCTGTCCCCATTCGGGCCTAAAACTACTAGTTTTCTTTCCTGTGAAATTCCAGATGCTGAAGTCTAAATTTGGACCTACAAAGTGGGCATATTAAGTTTAGTTTAGTTTAGAGATACAGTTCAGAAACATGTCCTTCGGCCCACTGAGTCCGCACCGACCAGCGATAACCCTGCACATTAACACTATCCTAGACACACTAGGGACAATTTACACACGCACCAAGCCAATTACCTTACAAACTTTTACATCTTTGGAGTGTGGGATGAAACCGAAGATCTCGGAGAAAACCCATGCGGTCACGGGGAGAACATACAAACTCCGTACGGACAGCACCCGTAGCAGGGATCGAACCTGGGTCTGTAAGGCAGCAACTCTACCGCTGCGCCACCGTGCACTCTTGAAGAGACTTCACAGGAAAGTAGCAAATTAGAGATGTAAGAGACTGCAGATACTGGACTCTGGCACAGAAAACAAGCTTCTGGAGGAACTCAGTGGGTTAGTAAGCTGCATCTGTGGTGCAATTGAGGACATTGGTCCTCTCAAACATACCCATCTTTCCAACCACCCCTATCAAAAGGAGATGAGAATGTGGAACACGCTAATATAGCAGTGTTGGTTCATTTAGGAAGATGCTAAAAATGTTCACGAGGCAAAATGGAAAATAGAAGGTGTGATAATGTAAGATGGATGTGAAGGTGTGATGAAGGAAGATGGGTGAATGGTCATGAGCGTACATACCTGCATAGACCAAGACTTCAGTGCATTGCGGATCTCAGCAGCAGGCGGCGCTGACCAACATGGTGGAGTCCTGGTATCCCTTTGCCGAGGGCCGCCAGCGTGAATCTCCACTCAGCTCGTCCTGTGGCCTTTGGGAGCCGCGGTCTCCGGTAGGAAGTGGCCGATTCGGAGGTCCAAGCCGCTGAGAATGTTCTCCCATTCCGACGTCGAAGTTCCATCATCCCGGCGAGAGGGCCTGAGCATCGGGCCGCCCGTAGCGGCGACAGCGGACGGCTCGGGAGGCCCCGACCACGGGTGAACAACAGACCAACAGAGGAGAATGACTGAACTTTGGTGCCTTCCCTCACAGTGGGAAACTTTGATTCCGCTGTGTGGGGATGTTTAGTTTATTTGGTGTGGTGACCACAAATTTCAATGTAGCAATTGGTGCATATGACAGTAAATGTCTCTTGTCTCGTATTTAAATCCACATAAGGACTGTTGAATGAGCAGTGTAAATTTAGCAAAAGAACGTAAGTTTGATGAGTTAGTTGCATGAATGATACTTGGAGGACAGGCGTCTGTTGGTGCCCAGGGTGGGCGATGGGCAAGAGGTGGAGCGCATGTTGAGTTCTCACTTCTGGCCTGGTGACATTGTTGAACTTCTTGCAGTGCCGATCATCTCCCTCCTGGTGGCATGAGTGACATTTCAGGCTCCCTTTCTCCCACAGACACCCGGTAATTGACGCCTCCTGGTATCAACTACTTTGCAGCTCAGAGCGCAGAAATTATGGTAGCTTCTTCTGTGCCAATGCTTAATACCCTGGTGCCTTGTTTAGCTGTCTTTGCCAGCTGCTCCTCTAGTAGTTATTCTTGAAAAGATATTAGATAAAGTAATCAGGAGGCATGCGTTGAAATTAGTTTACAGTTGAACAAGCTTTGCACTGTCCCTCATTTACCTTCTTGCTTCCCAGTCTATTTCTATTATATTTCAACCAGAACTCTCATTTCAAAGGCTGCACTCTAATTGCAAAACAATTAATTCAGCAGATTATACTCATTTTATTTTGGATTCATGCCAATAACTCCTCAAATATATAAGCAAATGTGTTGACCCAGATACCTTTAATGCAAAAACCTCTTCAGAGCACTGGCAGAGGGCAATATTGGTCCATTGGTGTAGAAGCGGATTAACTTACCATGCGGAAAATCGGTAGCGTTAATGCTCAGCATGCTGTAATTTCCTTCTGTGGGTAGACTACCGTGTCCTGAGTAATGAATCTAACTGTGAACTTTTATTATATTAATGAGAAGAAACATCCTGAAGATATTCCTGTTGTTGCTAACATGATTAATGGATTGGTCCACTTTAGTTCCATCTTTAAAGTGCAGGGTGAAAGTGTAACGTGACTAACACCTACATTGCTTTAACGTTTGCTTTTAATTGAATAATGTTGACTGCGGATGATCAGCCATGATCACAGTGAATGGTGGTGTTGGCTCGGAGGGCCGAATGGCCTACTCCTGCACCTATTGTCTATTGTCTCTATTGTCTATTAAGCAAATTTAATGCTAAATCATATAACAGATGGAAAATTGAAGACAGCTTATAACGGAGGATCACAGGACACACCCGGGGGAATTTGGTGTCCATTTTTTTTCAAAGTGCGAACAAAGATTGTGTAATGGAAAGAAAACTAGGAATACTTAACATGTTAAAAAGCTTTCCAAACAAATCCAATCACTGGATAGGAGTAACTCTAACCCTAACCCTACAATTAGCCAACCACCAAGTCCCCAATTGGATTTTTACTCCACATCTGAAGCAGTGGAGTCAGGATATGCTACACACAATGGCTGACTATAGCTTGTCAAGTGGATTAAGTATGTCAAGACGCTCAGGGACCATATATTATTGGATGGCATTTCCAATAATGACTGAAGACTTCAATCTGAAGAAGAGTCTCGACCCAAGACGTCACTCATTCCTCCTGTCAGGAGGTGCTGCCTGTCCCGCTGAGTTGCTCCAGCATTTTGTATCTATCATTGGTTTAAACCAACATCTGCAGTTCCTTCCTACAACGTATTATTGGAGTTGTTCTCAATGTTCCACACCAGGTGAAGACTTAAGACATTTGACCTACGCCAGGTTCATAACATTGGACAATAGAAACAGAGAGTTTGGATACCGATACACAATGCTCCTGACCATGCACTAATAATTGATGAAGAACCGAGGGGCATCAGGTTGGATTAATGTCATCAAGGAGAGAATCACTGGGCATGCCCAGCAGAGATAATCAATGTGATAGAGTCTAGTTGTGGATGTATCTATTATATATTATATATTGTGGATGTATCTATTATATATTAAAACTGTGTGGCTGCCGCCTGGCGTCCCCCCTCCACTCACTCATTTTGTCGCCTCCTGCTGGCCAGCGACCATAACGGCTGTTGGCGCCCGCATCTCTCCTCAAAGACACCATTTAAAAACAGCCGCACTGCTGATTCCTGAGCCACTTGAGTTGGAGGACCACGTCTCCCGTGGGGGCTACGGGTAGGGAACAGCTGCGTTGGGGGAGCAGACCCAATGGGTCTGCACTTGGTCTAGTAGGCAATAAAACTGATGGGGCAATAGTGCATTTTATCGTGCCCATTTGCAAGACCAATGGGAGAGTGGTTTTATAAATAAAAGGCCATGAGGTTAATGATAACTGGGGGAAAACCAAAGATGAAAGGCTATAGAGATATTAATGAATGATCAATTATTTCAAAAATGTTAAATCCACATGTAACGTTCGTGTCATGAGAATATAATGTGAGTGGATACTGTGCAAACAGTTTTGGTTATCTCAGAGTATTTCACTGTACCTCAGTACACGTGACAATAGACTAAACTCAAACTCGAACTCAGTGACTCCTAGTGCATACCATTAAGACCTTGAATAAATTGACTTGTTTGAGCAAATTTATCGCCACTGGTCTATGAGATATTCTTTGTGTCTCTTCCTATCCAAGCCATAATTAAGAGGGCAACTGAGACATCATTTGAAAGCCAGAGTCGGGGTACAGGTTAAACCCAAAACTCCCTCCGACACTGGGGGATTCACTGATTCACCATGGGGGGGGGGGTGCAGGAGGAGGTAGGGGAGAGGTGGAACAGTCCATCTTGTAGAATCCAACTAGCTGATCTTTTAGCCAAAGGGGAGATGAAAGATTAAGCTGAAAACTTAGAACCCTACAATATGATATACCTCACAATTTGGCCTTGTAGTTTCTGTTATTTGCCTGACGCATATTTTATTCATTCATGGAAAGTAGGTGTTGTGCAAGGTGAGCATTTATTACTCATCTCTAATTGAGTTTGAAGTAAGGGAATGTTCCATTCCACATGATAGACTGAACAACATTGCTTCTATAAAGAGCTGATATTTTCCCCGGATATCCAGTACCAATGCTTTGCTCTGTCCCTTGATCTGAACTCTGCCTCCAGAGAAATTGATTACACTCTTTTTACTCTGCCAATTGCATTAAACACCTTGGGTAGATTGGATCTTGACCTTCTAACTCGAGTGAATGCGAGTGTAGATTGGGCAATCAGTTGGCATAAATTAACACATTATCTTCAGTTTAATTCCGGTGAATCCATATTAAAATTAATCCAAGGGCATTTTAGCCTGTTTTCCCAAATTTCTGACAGCCATAGCTTTAACAAATTAAGCTTAACTTCAAATCATCAGTAATCCAGATAAAAGTCAAATTTTCAAAGCCTAATTAATAAATTTTTGTACATTTCCAATTGTCATTTCCATACCTTGGACCTCATTATGTCAGCAGCCTCCAAATTTCCCTGACTTTAGGAACAATTTAGGAACTGCTTCGAGATTTAATTTTTAAACCCAAAGTTAAGATTATCTCACATTTCCCTGACAAAGTGACAGAATCCAACATCTATATCAAACAGTACAATAGGAAAGCAGAAAAATATTCTCATCGAGGATAGACACAAAATGTTGGAGTAACTCAGCGGGACAGGCAGCATCTCTGGAGAGAAGGAATGGGTGACGTTTTGGGTTGAGACCCTTCTTCAGACTAGTCAGGGGAAAGAAAAGGAGAGATATAGACAGATCTAGTTTAAGAAACAGTTGGACAGGTACATGGAGGGGACAGGTTTGGAGTGATATGGACCAAGCGCAGGCAAGTGAGACTAGTGTAGCTGGGACATTGTTGGCCGGTGTGGGCGAGTTGGGCTGAAGGGCTTGTTTCCACACTGTATCACTCTATGACTCTAGAGATATAGAACAAATGAATGAAAGATATGCAAAGATTTAACAATGATAAATGATACAGGCCAATGTTAGCTGTTTGCTAGGTGGGAACGGGAACCTGGTACGACGTGGGTGGGGGAAGGATGGAGAGAGAGGGAGTGCAGGGGTTACTTGAAGTTACTAGCACCAGGCCCACAGCCTCCACACTGTAGACACCAACAACACGGTCATCATAAACTAGACGATATCAGGCTCGCTTCAGAAAGCAATAAACTATTGAATTATTTTCCATTTTAGCACTGACGGTTAAGTGCTTTTCTAATTTGTATAATTATCGATGCTGGTTTTAATTGTTAATTATATGGTTTCTCTGATTTCTGTCACCTTATCTTCCCTAGATTTACTTATATGAACCATCCTCACCAAGTCAGAATGTCCCATGAGTGCTGTTGCCTTTAGCTTGTAAACAGCTGGAGAAAATTCCTGATATTTCACAGCATTTACTTGATTCGGTATTAACTCCTAAGTAATCTAGTTGGGAAATGTAGCCATTGTAATTAGAGCTACGATTTAAAGTTGGGCTCTAGAAATTCTGCTTTTGTTTCTATTCATATGGCTTTACAAATTCTTCAAAAATAACTTCAGAAACCATGTGAGATAACTTTATAAAACACTAGACCAAGCGCAGATCCATTGGACCTGCTCCCCCAAGGCAATATTCTACCCCTCACCCGCTATTATGACAGAAGCCTGTTATCAGGACAGAATCCTTTTAATTTAATTTAGAGATACAGCACAGAAGAAGGCTCCGAGCAGCAATCCCCGCACATTAACACTACCCTACACACATAGGGACAATCATACATTTATACAAAGCCAATTAACCTGCAAACCTGTACGTCTTTGGAGTGTGGGAGGCAACTGAAGGTCTTGGAAAAAACCCACGCAAGTCATGGGGAGAATGTACAAACTCTATACAGACAAGCACCCATAGTCAGGATCGAACCCTGGTCTCTGCCTCTGTAAGGCAGTGGCTCAACCGCCATGCCACAATGCCATCTCAATTCATAAGGTCATAAGGTAATAAGGAATAGGAGTAGAATTAGGCCATTCGGCCCATCAAGCGCCATTCAATCATGGTTAATCTATCTCTCCCTCCTAACCCTGTTCTCCTGCATTGTTGCCTTGCCTCTGGTGATGCTATTGGGTAATTTGTAGTTTCTCTTCGGTATTTGGAAATCTAACTTTCTCAATTGTCTGACAATATCTCCTTCTCCAACTCTGAAGTTACACCCCAACAACTGAACAGCTGGTGGAGTGATGGCTTCACAGTGTCAGAAACTCAGGTGGAATTCTGACCTCAGGTACTGTCTGTATGAAGTTCACAGCTTCTTCAGGAGATGGGATGAATTTCCACAGTGATCCATTCCTCCCACATCCCAAAGTCAGATGTGTTTGTAAGTTAATTGGATGCTGTAAAATTGGCCTCAAATGTGTAAGGAATGGATGAGAAAGTAGGATAAGATAGAACTAGTTAGAATGAATGATCGAAGGTCGACGTGGACTCAATGGGCGAAGGTGCCTGTTTCCATGGTGTATCTTTCAACTCAATTCAATTCATATAGCAGCCATATATTAAGTACTAAATCTACAGTCTCCCAGCTTGATGGGTCAGATGGTCTTCTCCTGTTTCTTGTTCTAATATTTTTATTTGTTTCAATTATATTTTTTATTGGATGTATATTGGCCGGGAAAATTGAGAGAACTTATCTTGCAAGGTAAAACAATGAGCCTTGGACATCCTGCTGAGAAGACTTTGATTTAATGGTTTATTCATGTATTTTCAAGAACTGCATGCGGGCATAGACTGTTTTATTCTCAGCGGAAAAGTGATTGCATTGATACCTTCCTTCAATGTTTTCAGCCTTCTAGTAATTGGATCTTAACATCACCTCCTATTTTCATTCGGGTTGACTTCCTCCTCCTGTACCTTTTCCTGTCCCATCATTTCTTGTTTCCCTGTTGATGGTAGGGTTTGTGTCCATATTGTTGCCAGAGTGCGGAGTATCCAAAAGGCTGCTCACAATTGGGACAATAGTCATGTTCCAACGCACCTCACCAGCAGCCCGAAAATCGGGACCATTGTTAAACCTGCTGATTGTTGGCTCCTTTACCTTGCTGCCGGCAGCACGACTAATGTAAGACGGACATTTCCTTTTTATGGTCATTGGCTCTGCGTTGTGTGGATATCCCTTGTACACAAGCAGTTACCCTTTGATCTGATGTTAGCTGAGAGGCAACATCAATGTGGGTTCCAGTCACTGATTCCTCATGCTTTTCCCACTCCCTACTGAAGGAAAAGATGGAGTTTGCTCTGTGGCTTTACTAAGGCAGTGGTGAGTAGTGAGTTTCATCTTTAGCATCAGCCTGGAAAAGAACTAGAAGCCTAAATATTCATAGAACATAGAATGGTACAGCACAAGATTAGGCCCTACTGCTCACAATGTCTTTGCTGAAACTGATGCCAATACCAATTCTAACCTGCCTGCACGTACTCCACATCTTCCCATTCCCTGCATATCTATATGCCTATCCAATGTCATCATTAATTTTAATGCCCATTAAGACGTCTATCTGTACAGTTCCAAGCTTGCAGTTCTTCATGAAGATTATTAGAAAAATAGTGGCTCTGTTGTGAGCATTTCTTGGAGGAAGGTAGACAAAAATGCTGGAGAAACTCAGCGGGTGAGGCAGCATCTATGGAGCGAAGGGAATAGGCGATGTTTCTGGTCGAGACCCTTCTTCAGATTTTTCTTGGACGAATGTTCATTAAAGAGCCTTTGTGGAAAAGACATAAAGACTTTTCTGTATGCAAAGAATCTTTGGAAGCTTACCCCACTCCTGGCATGTTCCCCTGGTCTGGGTCCTGCTCCTCCTCATTTATCTCCACTGTGTCAGGCTGAACACCTGGAGGTTTTGCTACCAAAGCCCCATTGCAGGATGAAACTATTTAGGCTGAAATTAATTAAAACAAAAAAACATCTGTTAAAGCTTCCCACCCCTGACATTCTAGGAATTCAATTAAAAACAACTCAAGGATGTATGCAACCAATTCTCCCTCCAAACAAATGCCAAACCCCAGCAAATCTCTGAAGATGCCTTTAAGAGGGGCGCAGTTCTTCCTGCTGACAAATGCAAGTGACCGACAGATGCCTAACATATGCATGACATCATTTGGACAGTCATAGTCCAATGGAGCAATTTTAGTGTCAAAAACAGAACGGCACATGAAGTGACCACACGATCTGCTGCCCAGGCTTACTCACTGAGTGTGGAAATAAACCATGTGTTGCGAACCAGTTCGACTCCCCCTCCCATTCCCATACTGACCTTTCTTTCCTGGCCTCCTTCATTGCCAGAGTGTGGCCTCATGCTAATTGGAGGAGCATACCTCATGTTCCACTTGGGTAACTTACAACCCAACAGCATGAACATTGAATTCTAAAATTTTAGGTAACAACCCTCTCACTTTCTGAGTTCTCCCCACCGCCATCCCAGTGCACATACAATCCCCCTACTATCCCATCCCTGCTCCCCCCCTGTCCACTTCCATATATTCCTTTTGGCTTTACATTTGACTTATTTAATTCCACCTCTCCTTATTTGACGCCCATTATCACCTTGTCTCTTTTTCCATCTTTTGTCACCCTTTTACCTCGTTTCCATCTCCAGCATTAGTCCAGCCAATCATGCCTCCTCTCTCTCTACCCCCCCCCCCCCCCCCCCCCCCCTCTTTCCTGTATCCACCTTTCACTTGCCAGGTTTAGCCCCACCCCACCTCTCTTTCAACTTTCTCCCCCCCCCGTATAAAACGTCACCGTTCCTTGTCGTCCTGCGTGACCTGTTGAGTTTCTCCAGCACTTTGTGTTCTATTGGGAACTTTTTGGTCGATAATCCTTTTATTGTGAAGTGGTAACTGGAAATCAAGCAGTTAATGCAGTGTACGGTTCTGCCCGTTCCAGCTATGGTTTCAATTGACATTCTCACAATACACAGCTTTGTCGTTTCAACATCTCTGGTATGATGAGAATTTTAAAGCTTTAATATGCTTCCAAGTACATTGCTGTGTCAGTCCTTGCAGCAGCACTGAGATCGACAATGAACCACGTCACGCCCATAACAGATGGCCCAGTGGTGCTTACCTCTCAGTTGCTTCAAGAGATTTCACTCTAGTCGCACAAATGTATGCATCTGTCAAGTCCAAGTTATTTAAAAATCCAGAAGCACCAAGACTCACTAAGATATCTATCTTTCAATGTAGAAAATCTGCATAGACATGTCTGCAGAACATCTAAAGAACCTACAGCGTAGATCAAATCTAGATTTGGTTAGAAAATCAAAACTGCAAAAGCTGGGAATCTGACATAATTGCAGGAAATCTTGAAGACACTCTTCAGGTTAGGCATCAGAAGATGACATTTTCAATGTAAAACCCTTCATCACAATTAATGTGATTTAATTGATTAGATCTGTTTGGACTTGGAATTGTATCAGAAATGGCCACATCTGTTGCCAGTCATCCATCCATAGTATTGACTCATATTTTTGACTCCATCAGCACTGCCTAACGCAATGCAGTTCAATGGGTCAGGCTGCATCTCGAGAGAAAAAGAATAGGTGATGTTTCAGGTCGGAACCATTCTTGAGTGTCTGAAGAAGTGTTCTGACCCAAAATGTCAACTATTCCTTTTCACCAGCGATGCTATCTGACCTGAGTAACAGGCATTATGTGCCTCTCTTCAGTATAAATCAGCATCTGCAGTACCTTCCTGTAGACACACTGACCTATTGGGCATTTTCTACTGGTGCATGTTTCACAGTGTTTACATATCCATTTATTTCTTCTCTCTCTATGTTTCTCACCCTCTGTAATGCCCTCAATACCTATCAACCAGATATCTTCATCGACAGTTCTCAGAATGAAAGCTGACTTGTTTCCTCTCTGGTTTTGTGAGTGCTGAAGGGGCTAGTGAGGACTATATTGGAACTGCAGACTCTTCCACAGATGGGACAGGAGGTGGTTACTGTGGTCGGCTGGCAAATTGTCTGTAGGCTTGTGCAATCCACCCACCACTTTTGCAGGACTTCTAAGTGACCTCCATGCATAACCTTGAGCTTCTCAGTACCATCCTGAATGCTGCTTCCCCACAAAGAATAGTCCAGGGCAAGAGATTCCCAGGAAACCATGGGAACATTGCACTTCAAGGAAGCTTTCAGCATATCCTTAATATTTTACTCTGGTAGACTCTCCAGGCCTGACAGTTTGGAATAGAGTGTATGTTTTGTGAAGATAGACACAAAATCCTGGAGGAACTCAGCAGGTCAGGCAGCATCTTTGGAGAAAAGGAATAGGTGACGTTTTGGGTCGAGACCCTTCTTCAGACTGAAGGGATCTGAAGAAGTGTCTCGGCCCAAAACGTTACCTATTCCTTTGCTCCAAAGCTGCTGTCTGATCTGCTGAGTTACTCCAGCTTTTGGGTCTATCTTCAGTTTAAACCAGCTCCTGTAGTTGCTTACTACACATTTTGTATGTTTTGGTGTTGGTGTGGCCATGCAACGTCCCAGCCCAATGCAGTTGAAATTAGATCACCTAGGCTTTACCATTATAATCCTGGCCTTGCCCTATGAGAATTCTTCCCTTGGTCCTATCCATCCCTGCTGGCTCCAATTTTAAGCTAACTTGTTTTCTCACTTTTCCAGTTGTGATGAAAGGTCATCGATTTGAAGCATAAACCCTGTTTCTCTTTTCACAGATGCTGTCTGACCATAGAGTTTCTAGCATGTTGCGTTTTCATTTGAGGTTAGATTTAGTTTGATTTGATTTAAATATGAACAAATGCTTTGTGTTACCCAATAATAAATGGTATAAACAGTCACATTTCATTGAACTTATTTATGCCCATGAGCGATAGTGGCAGCATTGGGCCATTTCTCCACCATTCGATCATTGCTGATCTATCTTTCCCTCTTGACCCCATTCTCCGGCCTTCTCCCCATAACCCGTGACACCCCCTTATGGCTTTATCTGCATTTGGAAAACTTGCAATGCTCCATTCCAAAATTGATGAATAGAAGCCTGAAGTTGTGAGCTTGGAAAATAACCTGCCGATGCTGACCACCGGCCACGGATAGACAAGAGAGTCAGCTGCTTGGCATTGCATTCTTTTGGGAAGTTTAGACAGCACAGTGGTGCAGCAGTTAGAGCTGCTGCTAAACACCTGCAGTGACCGAGGTTTGATAAGTAGTTTCCTATTTCCCTTTGAGAGGGTTTAAACATGCAATTAATCATCACATTGTGAACTTTAAGGAACATGCATAAACTATGAGACCACAATGCAGTTGCTCCAAGATTTTCTGGCATCTCAGCACACACTAGGGTCAATTACGCAAGACATCTGTGGCCATAGCTATCAACAGCTGCAGTCTGCAGCTTTGCTAAATCAAATTAATGACATAAAAAGAAAGATTTTCGCATGCCTGAATTCATGGCAAGGATGAAGCTCGATAACAAAGTAAACTTTCCCATATAATTCTTGCATCTGCTTTGTTTCATGTTCTTTGGGTTCTTTTGCTGTCAACCAGTTAATCCAAATAATCCTCACAGAAGGAAGGAAGGAATCACTCTCCACACATGGCAAGTGTATACTCCCTACCTCGCAGCCTTCCACAAATGTCATGCAGTGAACAACTAAAAATTGCAAATGCCCTTTGGTATTTAAGACATCAACTGCGAAAAAAATCTCTTGTGGTCATAAGGTCATAAGTGATAGGAGCAGAGTTAGGCCATTCGGCACATCAAGTCTACTCTACCATTCAATCATGGCTGATCTATTTCCCCCTCATAACCCCATTCTCCTGCCTTCGCCCCATAATCCCTGACACCCGTACTGGATCTGCCTTAAAAATATCCAGTCTTCTGTGGTAAAGAATTCCACGGATTCACCCCCTCTGACTAAATAAATTCCTCCTCATCTCCTTCCTAAAGGAGCTTCCTTTAATTCAGAGGCTATGACCTCTAGTCCTAGACTCTCTCACTAGTGGAAACATCCTCTCCACATCCACTCTATCCAAGACTTTCACTATTTGGTATGTTTCAATGAAGTCCCCCTTCATTCTTCTAAACTCCAGCGAGTGCAGGCCCAGGGCCATCAAACGCTCATCATATGCATTGCTCAGCTTAAGCATTGCTTATTTCAAAATGGATTGCTCAGATTATTTGTGTTTTCTTTTTATATGTCATTCATCCCTGAGTGTAATAAATAAAACAAATAAAAACTCAAAGGTCTGAACAAATACATCATTGTTTCAAATTAAAAAACCTGTTAATCACTGACATAAATGATAGCAGCTGCATCAAAAGTAAAAGATAATTCACTGCTGAGAATCTGAAGCGCCGGTGAAATGGTAGAAGAAATTGACAGTGGACTATTCCATACATATAACATATAAAAGAGGCAATGTAAATATTTGGGTCAAGCTATAAGTTTCTGAAAGTCTAGGAGTTATAAAATCCGGAGGTGTAGGTGTGGCTCAGTCTCTGCATGATGGGGTAGGGATAGGTCACGACTGGCTGAGCTGTGAATCAACTGAACACACTGAATGTCTACCGAACTGTGAGTTTGGTGTTTTGTGTGGTTTTATGGTGGTTTTATGGTGGCTTCACCCTGCATGAAATGGTATGAAGCTGCATTTGAATTTGGTGGTGGTGGGCCTGATCTCAGACAATGATGAGAAGGCCTACCGGGAGGAGGTGGCTGATCTAGCACTCTGGTGCCAGGAGAACAGCCTCCTCTTGAACATCAAAAAAACGAAGGAGCTGATCATGGACTTTAGGAGGGCACATCATCCGAGGACGTACACTCCATTGAGTATAAATGGGGATCCTGTGGATAGGGTGAACTGTTTTAAGTATCTGGGAGTCCACATCTCTGAGGATATGACATGGTCATCACACGCCTCAGCACTGGTGAGTAAGGCAAGGCAGCGTCTTTACCACCTCAGGCAATTGAGGAAATTCAGAGTGTCTCCGAGGATCCTACAGTGCTTCTACGCAGCGGCGGTGGAAAGCATCTTGTCCGGGAACATTACCATCTGGTTCGGGAATTGCTCTGCCAAGGACAAGAAGGCTATGCAGAGAGTAGTGCGTTCGGCCGAACGCACTATGGGAACTTCACTCACCCCCCTGCAGGAACTATACAACAGGAGGTGCAACTCCAGAGCAAACAAAATCATGAGAGACCTCTTCCACCCCTGCAACGGACTGTTCCAGCCGTTACGGTCAGGCAAACGCCTCCGTTGCCATGCAGTGAGAACGGAGAGGTTGAGAAGGAGTTTCTTCCCAGAGGCAATTCGGACTGTAAACGCCTTTCTCACCAGGGACTAACTCTACAGAATGTTTTTCCTTCTATTATTTATTATGTAAAAGAATATGTGTGTTATGATTGTGTTTATAATATGTTTGGTTGTTTTGTTGTTTGTCTTTTGCACAAAAGTCCGCGAGCATTGCCACTTTCATTTCACTGCACATCTCGTATGTGTATGTGACAAATAAACTTGACTTGACTTGACTTGGTGGCCTTACACCCTGCTTGAAGTGGAATGAAACTGCACTTGAATTTGGTGGCCTTGCACCCTGCTCAAAGTGGTAGGAAACTGCACTTGAATTTGGTGGCCTGGCACCCTGCTGGAAATGGAATTTCAAGGAATAGCCATGAATCAACTGCCAGCCCACCAGCCGTGAGTGAGCTGCCAGCAGATTAGGCTTGAGGGACTGAGTTGTCACCCCAAGAACCCATACCAGCACTCCAGAAAGCCCCCCCACTGGCCACCAATATTGGAATTGGTGGAGAGGTGGATTATTGCGTCGGGGGACCAGCCCTCCCGTGTGAACATGGGGCCCAACGGGTCCCACTTAGTCTAGTTTTATGTATTTTTCAACAAACTAATACTTGAATAGAAGGATGGTACTCGCTGTTAGCATTTGCATGGCAACATTATTTGGTGGATACCTTTTACCATGGGAACCTTGCATTTGGGTGGGAAGCACAAAGAACGGGAATGAATGGGGAAGAGAGTAAGTTGGCTGAGGTAACACAAAGGCCCACCAACCCATCGCCACTTCTCTGAAAGTTATCCAATTATTCCCAGTCGCCTGCCTTTCCAAGTAGCTGATACATTCTTTCCTTTCAAGAATATACCCTATTATATTTTCAAAATTATTATGTCCTTCTCTGTCCTTGAAGCTCACAAGAATTTGAAGGATAGAACAGTTTTCCCTGACATCACATCAAATCATTTGACAATTATTTTATTCCAGTGTTGCTGATAAAAAGAGTTCCTCTTTATTCTCACCATCTAAACTCTTTATGATTTTGAACTCCTCTATCACACCTCCCCTTAACCTTTTCTGCTTTATGTTTCAGAGACAGGGTTGGAAGCTCAACATTTCCGGTTTCAGGATTTTCAGGTGAGGAAGAGAGGGATAAGGAAGAAGTGGCAGGGAGATATTGTTATTGCAACAAGGATACGATACAATACGATTCCTCATAAAAACACAAAATACACAAAACATGAAATTAAAGTAATGAGTGGAAATAATTGGGGATGTGCAAATATTGGGGGGGGGGGGGGGGGGGGGGGAGTCAGTCTCAGTCTACCCCACCACCGAAGAGGGAGGAGTTGTACAGTTTGATGGCCCCAGGGTAGAAGGATTTCCTGTGTTCTGTCCTGCATCTTGGTGGAACAAGTCTGTTGCTGAACGTACTCCTCAGGTTGACCAGTCTTTCATGGAGGGGGTGAGCTGTATTGTCCAGGATGCTCTGCAGTTTGAGGAACATCTTTCCCCTCCAAGACAATCTTCCATGAATCCAACTCCACCCCCAGGACGGAGCCAGCCTTCCTGATGAGTTTGTTAATCATATTGGCGTCCGTGGCCTTCGCCCTGCTGCTCCAGCACACTGGAGCGAAGAAGATTGCTCTGGCTACCACCGATTGGTGGAATATCTGCAACATTTTACTGCAGACGTTGACGAAACTGAGGCATCTCAAAAATGGCATCTCAAAAATTGGTCCCTCCTTGTACAGGGCCTCAGCGTTCCTGGACCAGTCCAGTTTACTGTCCAGGTACACTGCAACTAAAAGCGGGACCTGGCAACCTCAGCACACAGAGGCTGATGGGCTGGTGGTGATGGATGCCACGTTGGTGATCATGGTATTGGTGGAGCCAGCCACTGGATGCCCTATGGTAGCTGGGCGAGTGAGCAGATCAGGTGCAGCTTGAGGCAGCTGCATGGAGCAGCAGTGGAAGGAGCCGACACCATCACACTGGACCAGACACACCCCTACTTCATTCATCCACTGCTGCCAGCACCTACTGACATGAAAGTGAGGAAATAAGAAATAGCATATTTCCTTTGGCCAAGGTTGGACTTTTCTGAGACTTGGAAGTTTTTAAAATGGTGCCAGAATATGGCGATTCTCTGTGTGCTGTTCCAGAAGAGGACCTATTATACTCATATATACTATCAATTGACTAGTTTAGTTTGGCTTAGAGATTGATAGATTGGATAGCATACAGAATAAGCCTTTCATTGCGCCTCTGTGCACACGACAGATAAATCAATCTGTCATTTTTGATGTATCTGTCAACTGCTATATGTATATAAATGAATGAAGAATACAGTGCACACACTTTCTAAATAGCAGTTCAGGATTTAGCTTCAATGAAAGAGATAGAGCAGGGGGATGGGTTATCAGTGGAATAGCCTGTTTGTGGTTATGATCATAATTCAGTTGGATGTGACTTAGTTATGGGAAAGGACAAAGATAGGGAAGGGGTTAAAGTTTTCAGTGGGAGGAAGGACAGTTTGGTGAAGCTGTGCAGTGATTTAGTAAAATTGGATTTTGGTAGCTTCCAGAAGATAAATCAATGTCACAACGATGGGATACTGCCAACAAGGTGATAGTTACATTTCAGAACAAATATTTTCCAAAATCTGGATCCTGTTGCGCACAGAGGAGAATAAAGTACAATGAAATTATTTGTTTCATTTTCATTTGAGAGATGCGGGCTTTGCAGGCTGAGTCGGCATTTAATTCCCCAGCCTTATGGGCCTGTCACACTTAGGTGACTTTTTAGGCGACTGCAGGAGACTATGCGGTCACCACATGGTCACCTCATGTTCGCGGGTGTTTGCCGGGCAGTCGCCTTCATGGTCATGAGGAATTCCCACATTCTGGGAACTAGTCGCGGCCTCATTATGGTCGCCGGGAATTTTTCAACATGTTGAAAAATTAGCGATGACCAGAATGAAGCCGCCACTAAGTTGCCGTAGGTGGGTCGCCTGGAGGTCCTAGTGAGTTGCCAGGAGGTCGAAGGTTCTCGGAGGTTCTCGGAAGGTTGTAGCCGGTGCTGACCGGTGAATTTCATTGGCTCATTGGGGGAAAAAAAAGGTAAGCAGTAGTTTTCAGAACCAAGGATAACAGACCGGTAATGTTAAATGTCCGCCGAGCTTCACAGCCGTGTATCTCTGGCTTCTTAAAAGTTGTCTCCACTCCCTTCTCCCCCCTCCCCCCCCCCCCCCCTCCTCTTTTAAAGGACTTATCGTACACTGTGCTTTAGCCATAATTTTACAGCGCCAACCTTCCTGTTCATCGCAGGTCGACAACAGTGCTGGAGAAACTCAGCAGTTGCAACAACATCTATGGAGCGAAGGAAATAGGCAAAGTTTCGGGCCGAAACCCTTCTTCAGACTATTCATTGCAGTGTGTGTCTGTTTCTCCATGGCTTTGCCCCGTGTGAATCTTTTAGACAGCGCTCCTCCCCGCTTGCCCTATCCTCCGCCTGCATAACGGACTGGTGAAGGAAGTGGTGTGTGTGTGTGTGTGTGTGTGTGTGTGTGTGTGTGTGTGTGTGTGTGTGTGTGTGTGTGTGTGTGTGTGTGTGTGTGTGTGTGTGTGTGTGTGTGTGTGTGTGTGTGTGTGTGTGTGTGTGTGTGTGTGTGTGTGTGTGTGTGTTCCACTCTGACAGTCGCCGTTCCAGTTGCTGGTTTTTCAGGCGACTGCCGGCAACTTGACAGTCGCCGGCAATCCGCTGAAAAATCGCCTAAGTGGGACAGGCCCAATAGTTGCTCCAGAGAAGATAGTGCTGAGCTGTCTCCTAGAAACACTGCAGACCTCGAGGTGTGGGTAGGCCCACAATGCCACGTCATTCACTAGAAGGTCAATGTGCAGAAAGCCCAGAGGGATTGGAAAATGCAAAGATGAAATTAAAGAGGAAATCCCAAAAGCAAACAGAGAAAATATTGCTGGTTTAAGTGTGAGAGAATAATAACAGGAGAAGTAGATTCTAATAGAGACTAAAATGGTAGTTTGTAGATGAAGGCAGAGGCTTGGAAATTGTTCCAAATGCTTGCTTCAATCTCTGTTGCTTAAAAAAAGGACATTGTAGTTTTAAAAAGAGGAGGACTTTGCAATATCTGATGCGATAAACATGTGGAAGAATCTATAAAAGCAACATTTAATCAAAAGATCCTAACCATTGGGGCACGCCAGGTTATGAGTGAACTGACCAATCCCATACATTTTATAGCATTTTTCAAGCTACTACTAATAATTAAATGTTTCATGTTATTCATTGGTGACTGTATACAGTGTAAATTCCATGACCTTAATTATGAATAGCATTAAGGTGATTATTAAATGAAAGGAAAGAATCATAGCAGGTGTATGTGGAGAGTAGTTGATTCTTGAATAGTATGGGTGTCGGGGGTTATGGGGTGAAGGCAGGTGAATGGGGATGAGAAGGAGAGATAGATCAGCCATGATTGAATGGCGGAGTAGACTTGATGGGCCTAATGTAGGTATGTTACAAAACCTACCCGAATCGTCGATGAGAATCTGCCCCCAGGCCGTGTGCGTGATTTTGGCGCTGTTTAGAGGGGGCGGGTTTAAAACGAGATTTTTACTAGGCTGTTGCAATCGAAAATGTTCAGCCTAGTAAATCATTAACGGAAAATCGCTGAAAGACCCCGTCGCAAAAGGTATTATTAGTTTTTATGGCTTTGTATAATAGTTATAGTAGTTTAAAAACCACTCTCTCAACCCGCGACCTCTCGCAGCCCCAGGGTTTTATAAAGCAAACAATTAAAGGTATGTACCTTATTTTTACATTAAAAGGGGCTTCTTAAGAACCCTGTATATAAAGTTTTCTATAGCGAATAGTTCATTTTGGGCTCTTTATATCCCGCAGTATTTTTCTGGGCATTTGAGGGCACAAATCCACTGCAATGTGAACGTTCTAAACCAGCGCATTCACAGGAACCCACTAGAAAGCCGATTTAAATTGACTTTAATTTACAGCAATTGAACACTAAATTCCTTCCATTTGGCCTATAAATTGATGTAAATGAGATTTTAAAATCATGTTTTATCGTGAATTATTTGTGAATATTATTTGGACACTTAGGCTATTTAAAAATGTTAATCATTTATTAAGAAATGGATAGATGTTTAGATCTAGTAATTGAAGTTTGAAATTAGCTACAATTGGGTAACTAACTAATTATATGCTTTAATTTCAGGTCCTCCAAGTAAGATTATTTTATATTTGTTTCAGAATGGTTCAATCTATGATAACTGAAAATTTCATTCAGTTCTCTTAATTTTTAAGAAGGTTATGGGCTTTTGACTGTCCTCGATCACAGCTTTTTTGTTATGTCCATAGAAAATCAATAGGGAACAAGATGCTAATTTCCGGGTATGAAAATGGCCATAACTGTTTTATTACTTGAGATATGAAAGTGAATTAGGTGTCAAATTAAACTTATTGTTATGCTTTATCTGATGGAATAAATTGCAGACTTGATTTTTTAAATCTCAAAATTTTGTAACATTGCTACGTAATGGCCTCATTCTGCTTGACTAACCTATGAATTTATGAACTTATGTCCTTATAAGTGATGCATTATGGAAACAAACTTTTCTGACATGGAAAAATTGGATTATGGTCAGTTCTCGGGAACCAGAGCCATTGCGTAACCGGGGACTGCTAATGGAATCAAGAGGTAAAATAGCTGAGAGTCTGACCATCGTTTTCTCAAGTTTTCTTTGTTACCCATGCAGTGCTGCACGACTACTCTCATGTTGCCATAGTTTACAAAGAGAGATAGAAATAGATTGAGTTAATACATGGTGAATGTGTAACCTTGGTGTTGAGAAATTATTCAGAACATTCTAGTTTAATTTAATTTACTGAGATGCGGTAAAAAGCTTTTTTTGTTGCCTGCTATCAGTCAGCGAAAAGGCAATACATGATTACAATCAAGTCATCCACAGGACAAAGGGTATAACATTTAGTGCAAGATAAGGTCCAATAAAGCTCGAATAAATATAGTTTGAAGGTTTGCAATGAGATAGATGGGAGGTCTGGACCACCCACTCTCTTGCTTGTGAGAGGATAGTTCAGTTCCCCGATAACATCTAGCACGAAACTATCCCTGAATCTGGAGGTATACGTTTTCAAACTTCTGCATCTCCTGCCTGATGAGAGAGGGGGGAAGAGGGTGATTGGAATGTAACTGGTCCTTGATTATGCTGGCGACCTTGCCGAGGCACTGTGAAGTGTAGATGGTGTCAATGGAAGGGTGGTTGGTTTGCATGATGGTCTGGGTTATATCCACAGCTCTCTGCAAATTCTTGCAGTATTGGATGGAGCCGTTCTCAAACGATGCTCTGATGCATCCCAATAATCATCATGTCCACATGGAATAAAGGTAGAAGTGAGAACATTTTAAGCAACGTGATGAAAAAGATGAAAAATTGGTTCAGTGATGGGAAGAAAAGAATAACCTTTTGATAAGCTTTGGTGACTAGGGGACTATTCATGTTGGTGTTTGCCAAGGTCAGTGGTAGGTCCCTTGTTTCTCCAGAGATATGTCAATGAAAAAGACATATTTAGAAGAATTATGAATTAACAAATTTGGAAAAAATTGATCATGTGGTTGATAGTGAGGAATAAGACTGCAGCTGCAGGAATGTATCAATTGGTGGATTGATACACCAATCCACCAGAAGAGGGTGGATCCAATCCAATCAGATAGTACGAGAAGTTGCCAAATAAAGTTGTGGGATCACACAGCATCAGCGATCTACTGAGATGTACAGAGAAGCAGAGAGGCTCCAAAATACATGTCCATAAATCTCTTGAGATCACTGTGTGAGCGCGTAAGTTGACTGCAAAGGCATATAAAATATTTTTCCCAAATAGCCTATAATAGAATTTAAATTGTGAATTCATGTATGAAATGTCAGCTAGGATTGCATATACTGTAGCTATGGCCACCACAATTTAAAAAGGAAGTAATTGCATTATTAAAATAGCATTAAATAATTACAAGCATATTATGTGAACTAAACTATTTTAGCTATACAGCAAGATAAGCTAGAATTAGATTTTTTTCTGGAACGGAAGTGACTATGGATATTTAATTGAGGCATATAAAATGATGGGTGTTTAATTAGGAAGGGAACATTTCCTTTGGAATTGTAATCAATACCCAAGTGGAATAGATTAAAAGTAATTGATGGAAGAATTGGGAAGGAATTCTGAAAAATTGTTTTTACCAAGAGAATGAAACACAATGTCCTGTAAAGCTCCAAATGTAAAAACATCCAAGTATTTTACAAGTGTAAGAGCAATAGTAGAACAGTGGCACAGCAGTAGAGTTGCTGTCTTACAGTGCCAGAGATTCGGGTTTAAATCTAAGTACGGGTGCTGCCTGTACAGAATTTGTATGTTCTCCCCGTGACCTGCGCGATCTTCGCTTTCCTCCCACATTCCAAAGACGTCCAGGTTTGTAGGTCAATCAGCTTGGTATAAATGTAAAATTGTCCCTATTTTGTGTAGATACCATCATCGTGGATGATTGACAGGCGAGAGGACCAATCAGCTGATCTCAAGATTTTTTAAACACTCATAACTTTTTTATTTATCATCGATCGAAAAAATCCTCGGGGCTGCCTCAGCAAAGGAGGACTTTGAGTAAGATGGCCAAACATCATAGCGATATATGGTAGCAATTTTTCTAAAATCAATATACAGCGCAGACAGGAAGTGGTCAAGATGAGACTTTTAGTTATATAGATGACGCTATCATAACTGATAACACATGCATTTGAAATGCTTTAACTGCAAAGAATGAGTACTGAAATTGTGAGTAATCTGGATGGTTCTTTATAAATCCTCACAGATATCATGAATGTCCTCCATAATTGTTATTATTTTTTGGGCTTTGTAATTATCTCTAGTTTCCACGTGTAACTTTTATCATTGACACTTGTAAGATATTACAGCTTCAGCGTGTAGATAGAAGCAAGCACAGGTTTTCAGTACACACGTGTTGCCAGTGTGGGTCTTCTTTATTTCACACAAGTACACTGCATATACTCACACATATTCACGACTGATAAGATATTGAATATATCACAACACAAATCATACCATTCTAGTACTCAGTTCTGAAAGTTAGTTACCATTATATGCACTACACTGCGCTCCCCTTAGAAAGTAAAATAACGTAAATTAGACAAACTAGAATAATTTTATAAATTTAATCTGACGACTGGTTTACGCACTCTTTCTGATCTGAGTGGTTTAGGGGGAGTGTCAGTTTATGTTTCTAATGGAGACCCAAGTTCAGGATCATTTACTTTTGCTTTATTTGGAGCTTCTGATTTGACATCTGAACTTGGAATAATACCCAAGTCTGACAGATCTGCTTCTTCGTCTATGCTTTGCTCTTCTATCAGTTTGTCCCTTGCTGGAATCATATGGTTTATGTGCACACTTCTAACATCATATGGTTTTCTACCAAGAACCTCCTGGGTAGCACATACTTCAACTACTGTTCCCACCTCCCATTTGTTTGCTTTGTAAAGGGGCTAAGAACACAAACATGATCATGTGTATTGAACCTACGTTCTTTTTGACTTCCACCATAATGACGTTTCTGATCAGATTGTTTGCGTTCAACCTTAGGAGATAGGTGAGGTAGAACCAGACTCAGTCTAGTTCTGAGCCTTCTTTTCATGAGAAGTTCAGCTGGCTTATACCTTGTGGTAGATTGTGGCATGGTACGATATTTCAGTAAGAAACTAACATACTGAATTTTGAATTGCCTTCAAGAACTTGTTTCTTGAGAGCTCCTTGGACTATCCTAACTGACCTTTCGACTATGCCGTTAGATGCTGGATTGTAAGTTGGCACTAAGGTGTGCTTGATACAATTCAGTATGTCATTGTCCAATCCTGGCCAATACATGCAACCTCTGGCTGTAGACTTCATTCCCACAATACCTGTGTGTTCACTGTGGATTTATTTAAGTAACCTTTGTCTTAAACAATTGGGTACTACTACTCTGTGACCCCATTTAATACATCCTTGCTCAATGACAGTTCATGTCATCTATTGTGATAAGGTTTTAGGTCATTAGTACTTGGCTTTATTTCTGACCATCCACACAAAGTTTGTTCGTATGCTTGTTTTTGCACTGTGTCCTTTTGAATTTCAGCCGCAATTTCAGTTGCTATGACTGGAAAGTCATTGTCCACTGATTCTGTGACGTAGATAGCACCTTCAGTACCCACATCTGATTCTTCATGAGGGAAACGCAACAATCAGCAATAGCATTTTCTTTTAAGCTTTGGTATTCAATGCTGTAGTCATACTGTGACAGGAGAACTGCCCAGCGCTGCATCCTCAAGGCTGCCATCATAAGTATTGCTGACTGAGGACCAAGAATAGCTAGAAGTGGCTTATGATCAGTAACCAGGGTGAATTTCCTAACCAACAGATACTGATTGAATTTCTTGATCCCAAAGATAATACCAAGGGCTTCTTTCTCGATTTGTGCATAATTACGCTCACTCTTGGTAAGTGAGTGTGATGCAAATGCTATAGGCTTCTTTTGTCCATGTTCCATTACATGTGAAATCACAGCTCCTACCCCACAACTAGATGCATCACAAGCTAACTTTAACTCGCGTTAACAAGTAAACAAGTAATGCATCACTGGTCAAACTCTTCTTACATTCATCATAAGCATTTTGTTGCTCTTTGGACCATTCCTATCCTTTTTCAACAACTTGTGAAGAGGAGCTAGCTTTGTTGCTAACTCAGGTAAGAAACGTGAGTAATACTGTACCATACCCAGGAAGGAACGGAGTTGAGACACATTCTGTGGTGTCGGTGCATTTGCTATAGTTTCAATCATTTCCTTCACTAGTTGTAGTCCATGTTGATCCACTTTCAAACCAAGATACACTACTTCAGTCTGTAAGAATGAAATTTGCTACTTTTCATCTTTATATTGTGATCATTTCAAGAAGCAACTATAGCACACTCCTTCGTCTCCTGCATAAAACTCCACAAATTTTGGAAAGAAATCTTTGAAATATTCACAAAACTATTTAAAATAAAATTGGACCCAAACACAGAATTGATTATTTTTGGACCAATGGAAGCCTGCTCTGAGCTAACTTCATTTCAAAATTGTTTCCTTAACTATGGCTTGATAACGGCAAAAAAACATACTCAAATTTTGGAAAAATGCACCCACCCCAACGCTTAAAACGTGGATCACAAGCATGTCTGAAATGTTACATCTCGCAGATATGAAATTCGTCCTAGCAGAAAAATCAGAACAATTCTTAATGATATGGTCTCCTTTCATCGATTATTACAAGTATAATATGGTGCAAAATAACTCTGGAAATTAACTGTTTCAGAACTGCGTGAGGGGTGTGGAAAGATATGAAGTAGGTATATTCCTCTTTTTTCTGTTCTGTTTTTTTCTTTTTTTTTCTATTTTTTTCTGTGTTTCCTTTCTTGTTTTCTCTTTCTTTTTACATCTTTATGGGTTCTTTCTCTCTATCCTTCCACAAACTATCAATTGTTAACTCCTGGGGCTTACACATCACTACTTTCCTTACTTTTATCTTTTCTCTCTTTTTCTTGCTTCTGTTATTTCTCTATTGTTAAATTTAAAACAAGAAGTTGTACACAAAATGTATTATGTTATATACCACGGTTTATACGACTGTACATTGCTTCTAATAAAAATATTTGAAAAAAATATATATATATATATTGTGATCATCAAGCCGTTTCAACACTTCACTGAGTATCTCCAGATTTTCCTCCTCCTGATTGCTCAAACAATGTGATGTTCCTTGCAGAATCTTGCCCAATGTAGCTTGGAAGAATATTGGTGCTGACTTCACACCATAGGGTAGTTTTGTGTAGGAATACAGCACCATGTGTGTGCTTATCGTGAGGTACTGCTGGCTCTTACGGTCAACATTTAGCTGAGCATATACATGTGACAGATCTAGCTTAGAGAATACCTTGGAACCAGCTAGTTCAGAGTATAAATCTTGTGAGGTTGGTAGTGGATACTGTTCATCATCTACTGCCTGGTCGATGGTCACTTTGTAATGTCCACACAATCTCCACCGTGTTGTCCATTTTCGGAACCACTACTATTGGAGTAGCCTAATCACTGCAATCTGTTTTAATCAGTTCCAACTTTTTGATTTCAGCTTCCACTTTACTTTTCAGTGAATATGGCACTGGTCGTGGTCTACAGTAGACAGGTTCCACATTGGGTCGAATCCTGATGTGTGCTTGCTCACCCTTTATGCCATCGTAGCTGTCATTGAACATATCATGTTTCTGTAACAACTGATCCAGTTGTGTTTGCTCTTCGACTTGGAATACAGATTTCCAGTCCAGTTTCAGTAAGCGGAGCCAATTTTTGCCCATCAACCTTGGCCTCATGACATAACTTGTGACAGCTATTGGCAACTTAAGTCTTGCCTTTGTGTTGTACATCACAAACTATCTCTCCACATGTCTCCAATAGTTCTCCAGAATACATTTTCAGCTGAACGTTTGTTTCTGTGATAGGCATATTGCTAAACTTGGATTCATGGGTGACTTTGTTTATAATTGTGCAATCAGCAGTGGTATCAATACACACTGTAATGTATTGATTGTTCACTTTGACCTTTGTCTGAGAGTCTTCCTTTACAGACCCACCGTTTGTAGTATAGATGCCGTACAGTCCAAGTTCATTACTCTCTGACTGTTCTTCGAAGTTGAGAATCCTACACATTTGGTTTTGTTGAGCATTTTGTTTTGTGTTGTCCTGTGATGGTGCTCTGTGCTGGTGCAATATGGCCTTTCTTTTGATAGTTGTAGCACTTAGAGTTCTTGAACTGGCACGTATTTGCTTTGTATTGACCATTGCATCGATAACACTTATCAGCGCTTTTCCCAGAACTTTGCTGTGAAGGCCTTTTCCCTGTCTTGTCATATGTGTTTTGGAACTGCCTTTTCATTGTTGACCATGCTAGCATGTGTTGGTCGAAACTCATGTGAACGTTGACATGCCATCTCCATGGCCAAAGCAGTTTTGCATGCCAAATCAAAGGTAAGGGCTTGCGTGTTCAGTAATTTGGATTGGATTTGCTCATCCAGCATTCCACATACAAACCTATCATGCAAAGCTCGATCCAGAAATGTCGCAAAATTGCAGTGCTGAGACAACTTCTTCAACGAGATGTTTAAGAAGGAACTGCAGATGCTTGAGAATCGAAGGTTCCACAAAAAAGCTGGAGAAACTCAGCGGGTGCAGCAGCATCTATGGAGCGAAGGAAATAGGCAACGTTTCGGGCCGAAACGTTGCCTATTTCCTTCACTCCATAGATGCTGCTGCACCCGCTGAGTTTCTTCAGCTTTTTTGTGTAACCTTCTTCAACGAGATAATGTACTCACCCACAGTCTCACCAGACTTCTGCTTTCTTGTGTGAAATGTGTAACTTTCTGCAATCTCTATGAGCTTAGGGTTGAAGTGAGTTTTGAAAGAACAGTCTTAACTGAAACATTCCTTGCTTTCTCTGGGGCTAGGATGTTGGTGAAGGTGTCATAAACTTCATGACCAATGTCAGTTAATAGAATGTCTTTCTTTCGTTCCTGGATGGCCTTGTTTTGTGGTCTTACCTGCACTTGATCATCATCCTCTGTTTCTTCAGCTTCAATAATGTAATTTGCAATAAAAAAAAATTGCATTTGCTCGCAGTACGAGGTAAAGGTTTCACAGTTGCTGTCGAAAGTTCCTAGTTGGCCTATGTATCCCAAGGACGCCATCTTGCCCCATAGACACAACACAAAGATAGCCTGACAAACTCTAGACAATTTGTACAGCTGCTGTTTTAAACTACAGTCCCATGCATAGAAGGATCTGTGGCCTATCGTGTCCAGTTCGCAAACAACTGCGACACAACTCCATATATTTGTTGTATCAAATGTTAACAAAATTCTTAAGGGGTTGGACAGGCTAGATGCAGGAAGATTGTTCCCGATGTTAGGGAAGTCCAGGACAAGGGGTCACAGCTTAAGGATAAGGGGGGAATCCTTTAAAACCGAGATGAGAAGAACTTTTCTCACACAGAGAGTGGTGAATCTCTGGAACTCTCTGCCACAGAGGGTAATCGAGGCCAGTTCATTGGCTATATTTAAGAGGGAGTTAGATGTGGCCCTTGTGGCTAAGGGGATCAGGGGGTATGGAGAGAAGGCAGGTACGGGATACTGAGTTGGATGATCAGCCATGATCATATTGAATGGCGGTGCAGGCTCGAAGGGCCGAATGGCCTACTCCTGCACCTAATTTCTATGTTTCTATGTTTCTATGTTAAACAACACTACATATTGTTGAACAGTTCTGCACTGTATTTAAAGGTCGAGTTCACAAACTCTATCTGATCCTTGTCGCCATTGTAAAATACTATGGCTTCAGCATGTAGATAGAAACAAGCTCAGGTTTTCAGTACACGCTGTTGCCAGTGGGGTCTTCTTTATTTCACAGAAGTACACTGCGTATACTCACACATATTCATGAGACTGATAAGACATTGAATATATCATATGACACAATCATACCATTCTAGTTACCATTCTCAGTTATACACTATATACGCTACGACACTAGTCCTAATAAATGGAGACATACGAAAAACAAAGCAAGAAACAAAGTGGTGCAGAAATCCAATGAGTCAGGCAGCATCTGTGGAGGAAACAGACAAATGATCTTTTGGATCAGGTCCTTTCTCTTTTCCAGTTTTCTCTCCCCTCCTCCATCAATATAAAGAAAGGACCTGATCCAAAAGATCATTTGTCTGGGGCGTTGGCATGAGTGGGGGCAAAGCCTAGCAAGTGATAGGTGGATACGGGGATGTGCTGGAAGACGGGTAGAGTAAATGACAAAGGATAGAGGTGAAAAGGAAACAGCAGGAAAGACGAGGAGGAGTGGTATGCAAAGGGGAGGGAGGGGAAAGTGGAGGACGAATCTTGACTATTCCATTCTGTGTTTCTGATATGGTTCTCTTTACATCAGTGAGACTAAATGTAGACTATTCAACCATTTGCTGTCTGTCCACCAAGGACTGCTAGATCTCCTGCTTGCTAACAATTGTAATTCACATACTGAGCTTGGCCTCCTCCATTGCAAAAATGAGGCCACACGCAAAGTGGAAAAAACAGCTTCTCATACTGCATTTGGTAGTTTGCAAGTATGAATATTGTATTCCCTGTGAATACAAACACATTTTAACCCAGAGAGTTGTGAATTTGTGGAATTCCCTGCCACAGAGGGCATTGGAGGCCAAATCACTGGATGGATTTAAGAGAGAGAGAAAGATAGAGCTCTAGGGGCTAGTGGAATCAAGGGATATGGGGAGGGGGCAGGCATGGGTTATTGATTGGGGGCGATCAGCCATGATCACAATGAATGGCGGTGCTGGCTCATAGGGCCAAATGGCTTCCTCCTGCACCTATTTTCTATGTTTCTAAAAACACGCCTGAAGAAGGGTTCCGACCCTAAACATCACTAATATCTTTTCACCAGAGTTGCTCCAGCTTTTTGTGTCTATCTCAGTTCCTTCTTACACAAGAACAGGCCCTTCGGCCCTCTATTTCACTGCCAAACATGATGTATCCTCTCTGCATATTGTCTAATGCCTTGAAATGTTCTGCCAGAGACTTCAGCCAGACTTTCATAAAATCTTAGTGTAATTTTCTCACTCTTGATGGCTACATATACCAGAATCCAAGAATGGATTTTAAAACAATTTTACCACAAAGCAGAGAAAAGTAATTTGCAAAGGTTTGTTGCATGCAGTGTGTTTGCAGCTTATTCCAATAGATCACAAGCCTTTTTCTCTATTCACTCTGTGTCATGGAATGGGTAATGGTTTGTACAATTGAGCGGAGTTCTTTTGTTGTATCGTTACCAGTACAAATTGTGGGATCATGTAGTGATGCCCCACAGCCTATTCTTTTCATTGCCCTAACTAATGGCAATCTAAGGAAAACCATTTTTGTGTCAGGTAGACTAAATCCACTGACAGTTTAGTGCCCCTTGTTGCTGCTGCTGCGAAATCATTTCTCTGCGAGTTTGGTCAGTAAAATTAGCATTGCTTTGAAGCTGTGATACAACAAAAAATGTAGGTTGCATTTTAGAGAAAATAAATCACAGTGGGAATATCTAGTGCTTACAGCATCAGTCCACACATTGAGAAACCAGTGTGGGGCAAAACACACATTAACACAAACCATCTGACTGTGCACACAATGTGCTGAAGAACAGCAAGCCCACGTTTCCCTCAAGGGGCTCCTGATAGACTTGCTTTAACTATGGCAGAGTGACTGGGGCAAACTAAAAAAAAGAACTTAAAGACAGGAATAAAAATGCTATTGATTTTCTTAATGGATGAAATCCAAACTCTCGGAACTTGAAATTCTGCAAGCAAAACAAATAAATAGAAAAAGGCAAGACAGGCAGCATCTCAGCCTGAAGAAGGGTCCCGACCCAAAACGTCACCCACTCCAGAGATGCTGCCTGTCCCGCTGAGTTACTCCAGCATTTTGTGTCTATCTTAGGTTTAAACCAGTATCTGCAGTTCCTTCCCACACAAATAGAAAAAGGCATCTCATTTTGATTTTAAAGGCAGATAAAGAATTTATTCCACAATTATGACATGTAACCTGTTCAACTATCAAAATTGATTAATTATTTGGGATTCATCTGATGTAATTTCACCAGTTGTAGAACTGGACATATAATTGTGAATAATTCAGGTTTGTACTTGGACCACATTGATCTATAAGTTACAATTAGGATAAAGAAAACACATTATGGTTTTTCACTCACAAGACCTGCCCAGTGATCATGAGCTGGATTGTGCTGGACTTGGCCCACATCCAACGGTGAATTTGTGGAATTCTTTGCCACAGAAGGCTGTGGTGTCTAAGTCAGTGGATATATTTAAGGCAGAGATGGATAGATTATTGATTAGTACAGGTATCAGAGATTACGGGGAGAAGGCAGAAGAATGGTGTTAGGAGGGAGAGATAGATCAGCCACGATTGAATGGCAGAGTAGTTGATGGGCAGAATGGCCTCATTCTGGTCCGATCACATCATCTTATGATCCCACCGTTAGGCCCGGCAATAACCTTATTGTATCTCTGCTCCCAGTGACTTTGAGGCCCTGTTGCTGTGGTCATACCATAAGGTGCAGTGAGCCGACTGACAAGTAGGCCTTGGATAGTATAAATTAATGCTCCATCTACGGCCTTCTGACAACAGGGATTATTAGAGAAATAGTGAAACAGTTAAGACACTTTCAAACAACCAAAAATATAATCTGTCAAAAAGTAAAAATAAATTCACAGAAACAATTAACTAACATAAATTCATTAAAAGTACATTGATATTCACTTTAATGAATTATAAGTGACTTAAACTTGGATTGTTTTCTCTGGAGCATCCGAGGGGGGCCTGATGTAATTATATGATAGGATAGGCAGTCAGAACCTTTTTTCCAGGGTGGAAATGTCAAAGACTACAAGGATTTGTTTTAAGATTATAGGAGATGATTGGGGAAAAAATTTCATGAGATCAAAGTATTCTATACCCAAATTGTATAAAGTTGTCGTGCAGGAAGGAACTGCAGATGCTGGTTTAAACCGAAGATAGACACAAAAAGCTGGTCCGAAAGCATCTGATGCCGTTTAACCCCCTGAGTTACTCCAGTTTTTTGTGTATATGGCTGTTGCCACCTTATACCTACTTGTACTTGGATTCTTTGAACATAAAAGGCAGTATTCTACAAACATTGTTTATTCCTTTTTGCACCTGTCTGTGATATCGCAATGATTTGCACATATTCACACCATTCCCCACCCTCTTTTGGATTTCCATCACTTCTTTCTTTTAGCAACATTATGAAGTTGTATTTGATTCCAAAGTCTGTTGGGGAATGTGATAGAATGTTGTTCATTGCTGGGGATATGAAGTTATTTTCCAAGATAATGTAATTCATTGTAAAGAAGGCACAATACTCAAATGGAGGTCTATTCCATTAATTGTGTTGTGCCCTAAATGTATTCCAGATGGGAATTCCATGGACTTTGTGAAGCAGATGTGTTCATTTTAATGGCTGCAGTCGAGAATTATGTTTGATGCTAATATTACATCCCAACGAATCCTGGTATGAAAGTCATTTTTTTCTTTCAATACACAAAACCATCATATCATTTAATAGAATAATTTAATTTATGCTGAGGACTGTCAATTAGAACTGCCATTAATTTGATGTATAATGTGGAATCTCCACACTTTCATTTTAAATTATGTTTTAAACTATGTAATGATGTCTTAAACCTCATAGTTAAACTCTGCAATGATGTTGTAAACCTATGGTC
Organism: Leucoraja erinaceus; assembly: GCF_028641065.1. NCBI lineage: Eukaryota > Metazoa > Chordata > Chondrichthyes > Rajiformes > Rajidae > Leucoraja > Leucoraja erinaceus. Next base: position 62,223,647 of record NC_073384.1, on the reverse strand, counting down.
TTAATTTGTGCAAAGATCTTAAATGCCAAAGTTTGAATAAACATTGATTCAATTTTCAGAGAAAATCCTTAAGATATTTCAAATAAGTCAGATGAAAAATGTTTCACAATAAAAAAACAAACAATACAAGCACACCATAGTTTATAGTTTACATATACATTAAGGCACTTCTTTCATCGGACTGATTTAGTGGTCATAATGATAGCAGTCCAAACACGTTCACCATCACTTTTCTATGAAACTGAGAGCAATGTTGGGAAATATCATGCAAGGGTAGTTTAACCTGAAGTTACTAAACTCTGGTGCGTGCTACACAGTTTGCAACCTTTTTAATGGAATTAAAGTTACTGATTGAAGATGTCTTTTGAAGTCATTAATGGACTTCCCCAATTGTAAGTTTCTTATTGTTTTATGCCTTAGTAATTGTGTTATCGATTGTAATTTAAATACAAATTTTGGAGGCACTAGTCATACAGCATGGAAATAGGCTCCACGGCCCAACTTGTCCATGACAACCAACATCCCCATTCAAGCTTGTTCGATTTGCCTTACACTTGGCGATATATCCCTCTAAACCTTTCCTAATCACGTTTTCATATTGTTTTCAGCGTTGCTTCAACTAGGTCCTCTGGCAGCTGATTACATAGCTGTGTGAAATAGTTGCTCCTCAGGTTCCTATTCAATCCTTTTTATCTCACCTTAAACCTACGCCTCTAGTTCTTGAAACCCTTATCATCGGGAAAAGACTAATTCACCCTATCTATTCCTCCTGTAATTTTAGCAGGGTGACCAAAGCTGATGACAATGCTCCAATAATATCTTGTAACATGATGCTGCAGATTTTATACGCAATTCCCTGAATGCAAACATATCAAAAGCTTTCGTCACCACCCTATGTACCTGTGACGCCATTTTTAGAGGACTATGGTCTAGTAATCCTGGATCTGTACACAACACTCCCCAGAGCCCTGCCATATTCTGTGAAGGTCCTGCCCTGGTTTGACTGCCCAACATCCAACACTTCACAAACTGAATTAAATTCTAGTTGCAAATTCTCGACATACTTTCACAACTGATCAAGATCCTGCTGTATTTCTTGATAACCACCCTCATTGGTTTACAATACCACATATTTTAGTGTCATTTTCAAGCTTATTAATCATGTCTTGAATATCCTTGTTCAATAGACAATGGGTGCAGGAGTAGGCCATTTGGTCCTTTGAGCCAGCACTGCCATTCAATGTGCTCATGGCTGATCATCCCCAATCTGTACCCCGTTCCTGCCTTCTCCCCATATCCCCTGACTCCGCTATTGTTAAGAGCCCTATCTAGCTCTCTTGAAAGCATCCAGAGAACCTGCATCCACCTGAGGCAGAGAATTTCACAGACTCACCAATCTCTGTGAGAAAAAGTGTTTCCTCGTCTCCGTTCTAAATGGCTTACTCCTTATTCTTAAACTGTGGCCCCTGGTTCTGGACTCCCCCAACATTGGGAACATGTTCCCTGCCTCTAGTGTGTCCAAGCCCTTAACAATCTTATATGTTTCAATGAGATCCCCTCTCATCCTTCTCAACTCCAGAGTGTACAAGCCCAGCTGCTCCATTCTCTCAGCATATGACAGCCCCACCATCCCTAGAATTAACCTTGTAAACCTACGCTGCACTCCCTCACACTCACCCCTCACACTCACCCCCTATGACGTGTACGTGGCACTGAGTAGGACTTATGCATGTAAGGCTGCTGGCCCTGACGGCATCCCCGGGCGCGTCCTCAGGGCCTGTGCTGCGCAGCTGACAGACGTCTGGACTGACATCTTCAACCTGTCACTTGCCCAAGCAGTTGTCCCCACATGCCTTAAAACCACCTCCATCGTGCCGGTGCCAAAACACTCCACTGCGGCAAGCCTCAACGACTTCCGCCCAGTTGCACTTACTCCCATCATCATCAAGTGCTTCGAGAGGCTGGTCCTGGCACACCTCAAAGGCTGCCTACCCCCCACACTGGATCCCTATCAGTTTGCCAGGAGTACGGAGGAATGCATCTCAACGGCACTTCACTCCGCCCTCTCCCACCTCAACAACATAGACACTTAAGTAAGAATGCTGTTCATCAACTAGAACTCAGCATTCAACACCATTATACCCTCTAAACTGATCACCAAACTCGGTAACCTGGGCATTGACCCCTCCCTCTGCAACTGGATACTGGACTTTCTAACCAACAGACCCCAGTCTGTGAGGTTAGACAAGCACACCTCTTCAACCCTCACCCTGAACACTGGCGTTCCACAGGGCTGTGGGCTGAGCCCCCTCCTCTACTCCCTCTTCACCTATGATTGCACACCTGTACATGGTACTAACACCATCATCAAAGATGCAGATGATGCAATGGTGATTGGCCTCATCAGCAACAATGATGAGTCGGCCAATACGGAGGAGGTCCAGCTCCTAGCAGCATGGTGCGCTGACAACAACCTGGCCCTTAACTCCAAGAAGACCAAGGAGCTCATTGTAAACTTCAGGAAGTCTAGGGACGGCACGCACACCCCCATCCACATCAATGGGACGGAGGTGGAACGTGTTTCTAGCTTCAGGTTCCTGGGGGTCAACATCTCCGATGACCTCTCATGGACCCACAATACCTCAACTCTGGTTAAGAAGGCTCATCAGCGTCTCTTCTTCCTGAGGAGACTGAAGAAGGTCCATCTGTCTCCTCAGATTCTGGTGAACTTCTACCGCTGCACCATCGAGAGCATCCTTACCAACTGCATCACAGTATGGTATGGCAACTGCTCTGTCTCCGACCGGAAAGCACTGCAGAGGGTGGTGAAAATTGCCCAACGCATCACCGGTTCCTCGCTCCCCTCCATTGAGTCTGTCCAAAGCAAGCGTTGTCTGCGAAGGGCGCTCAGCATCACCAAGGACTGCTCTCACCCCAACCATGGACTGTTTACCCTCCTACCATCCGGGAGGCACTACAGGTCTCTCCGTTGCCGAACCAGCAGGTCGAGGAACAGCTTCTTCCCAGCGGCTGTCACTCTACTCAACAACGTACCTCGGTGACTGCCAGTCACCACCACCCCCACCCCCCCCCCCCCCCCCCGGACACTCCTCCCACAGGAAAAACACTATGACTGTATGCATGTAAATAGGTTTATTTATTGAAATCATATCCTATGTCGCTCTTCCAGGGAGATGCTAACTGCATTTCGTTGTCTCTGTACTGTACACTGACAATGACAATTAAAGTTGAATCTCAATCTCAATAGCAAGAATGTCCTTCCTCAAATAAGGACATCCGTTCGTTATTGACAAACAGCAACAGGCCAAGCACCAATTTCTGATACATACCACCAGTCATTCATTCATTCATCCAATGAATTTCCATCACCACCACCTTCTGCTTCCTACAATGAAGCCAATTCTATATCCAGTTAGCTGGCTCTCCCATACAATCTAACCCACTAGAGCATCCTACCATGCCCGTTAAGTCCACACAGACCATGCCTTCGACCTACATCTGATGCCTCATTTTTCTCCTGACAGGAGCCTAATTTTCTTTCATCTTCCTAGATTCCTTATTCCTACCTGCCTTGCCCTTCACTCTCACTGGAACATGCTGACCATTTACCTTACCTAACTAAGTTCACTTTAAAAAAAAATTAAGTTTATATACATATATTATAACTTTTCTCATGAATAGTTATAGGGGAATGCTTTCTGCTGAACATTTTGCACATTCACGACAAGCAAAACCAAATGCAGAAACATCAATACTTTCACAGCTGCTGACAGATCTGCAGTTACTTTTTATGAAGCAGGCATGTAAGTGGGCATGCACAATGGTTAATAACAAATTTATTATTGGATTTTCATTTGACAGTACCTGGTTTGTCATTTGGCGCATGTGGGAGTTACTATTTCAGATTTTAATTAAATTACATATCATTTATAGGAGCTCATGTTAAAATAGGAATACGTAGTTAGATGGCCATAAAACTTTTCATTATTAAGTATTTAGAAGTAAGAGGAAGCCTAATATGCGTAGATTATATTTTCATGACTTCAGACTTTAATTTTTGTAACAGCATAGGGGAAAGTGTCCTGCTTTGAAGGATAAACCCCAGAATGAATAACCTGTTTTTGTGCTACAAATTGTATTTAAATAGTTCAGAGTGATTTGCAAAAGATAGAATTTTTGTTGTGTAGCTTCCTCACATTTTGTTCTCATCCTACCTTTGATACTATTTACTTTTCAAAATGTGCACATTATTACCAAAGCATGCTATTGCTTTAGATATTGTCATTGTTATTGAAGTGCCTTGGCATCTACAACCATTTGAGGGAGAGAAATTGGTTAACAACTATTTCTTCGGTGAAAAGATGTTTCCTGACCACTGAGAATAATTATATTTTTTAGAATTTTCAGGATTTTCCCATCAGAGGAGATAGTTTCTGTGCTGCCGAATCTCTTAATCAAGTCAAGTCAAGTCAAGTTTATTTGTCACATACACATACGAGATGTGCAGTGAAATGAAAGTGGCAATGCTCGCGGAACAACGAAACAACCAAACAAATTATAAACACAATCATAACACACATATTATCCTTAAATCACTGCCCATTTTAAGGATTAAATTATCTCTCAACTTTCTAAGCTCAAAGAAGTGCAAATCAGATTAGTGCAACCAACGACATTGTGTGACCATTAAGATCTATTCTGGATAATTTGTGTCATTAAAAAACAAATCCCTACTATTTCCTGCCAAAAACAAAACAGAATTCCAGAATCTCTACTAACAAGAGAAGAGTTCCTCTTTACTGTATTCCACTGCCATTGAAAACGAGACCAATATTTATCTGCAATAGTTTTTTTTTTAATTGTTTATCCCTGCATCTTAGTTTTTGGTGAATTATGCAGATATCCATTGCTTCTTCACAACTCTTGATCTCTTGCATTAAAAAAGCATTCCGTTTGTCATTCTCTGATACAAAATGGATGACCTAACATTTCCCCACATTGAACTGAACTGAACTTTATTTATAGAGCACTTTAAAAACAACCACTGTTGCAACAAAGTGCTGTACATGACTAATCATAAACACAAAACAATAAAAACATTAAAAGACAGTAAAAACAATAAAAAACAATAATAGAAACACTAAAACAAGAGCAAAGTCTCATGCAGGGGCGAAAGCCAAGGAATAGAAAAGGGTTTTAAGACTAGTTTTGAAAATGGGCAGTGAAGGGGCCTGTCTAATGTGCAAAGGTAGAGTGTTCCATAATGTCGGAGCAGCAACAGAGAAGGCTCTATCCCCTCTGAGCTTCCGCTTAGACCTAGGTACCTCCAGGAGCAGCTGATCAGCTGACCTGAGGCACCGGGCAGGAGCGTAGGGATGAAGCAGCTCAGAGAGGTAAGGCGGGGCGAGACCATTTAAAGATTTAAAAACAAATAAAAGAATCTTAAAATGAACTCTATAGTACACCGGCAGCCAGTGGAGGGAGGCCAGAATAGGCGTTATGTGCTCCCTCTTACGTGTTCCAGTTAAAAGGCGAGCAGCAGCATTCTGAACCAACTGGAGACGTGCAAGGGAAGATTGGCTAACTCCAAAATAAAGTGCATTACAGTAATCCAGCCGAGACGTGATGAAGGCATGGATTACTGTTTCAAAATGCTGCTCGTTCAAGAATGGGCTTCACCTTTGCCAGCTGCCTTAAATGAAAGAAGCTGGACTTAACTACCGTGCCTATTTGACGATCTAATTTAAAATCACTGTCCATCTTAAAACCCAAGTTTAAAATTATTGGCTTCACATACAGTGCCAAGGGACCCAAGTCAACAGGGGGAGGTTCACGGGAACTATTGGGACCAAACACTATCACTTCTGTTTTCTTTTCATTAAAATTTAAAACGTTTAGGGCCATCCAGAATTTAATGTCATCAAGACATAACAGAAGTGGTTTGACTGAGAAAGCATCTTTCTTCTTCAGCGGACTGATGAAAAGCGATGCCATGCTTTCTTTCTAAGTCAGTTCAGGGGCCCTAAAATTGAACCCTGTGGAACCCCATATGACAGAGGAGCGGAGGAGGATTCAGAACCAGCAAGGCTTACACACATAGGTTTTAAGAGGGAACTGCAGATGCTGGAGAATCGAAGGTTACACAAAAAAGCTGGAGAAACTCAGCGGGTGCAGCATCTATGGAGCGAAGGAAATAGGCAACGTTTCGGGCTTTAAAAACTGAGAATAATAGAAACACCAGAGCAAGTAAGTACAGTTTTTAAGACTAGTTTTTGAAATGGGCAGTGAAGGGGCCTGTCTAATGTGCAAAGGTAGAGTGTTCCATAATGTCGGAGCAGCAACAGAGAAGGCTCTATCCCCTCTGAGCTTCCGCTTAGACCTAGGTACCTCCAGGAGCAGCTGATCAGCTGACCTGAGGCACCGAGCAGGAGGGCTTCGTCTGAAGAAGGGTTTCGGCCCGAAACGTTGCCTATTTCCTTCGCTCCATAGATGCTGCTGCACCCGCTGAGTTTCTCCAGCTTTTTTGTGTAACCAGGCTTACACACATAGTTCTGTCTGCCAGATAAGATCTGAACCATTCCAGGGCACTACCACAAATGCCCACTAGGTGCTGTAACCGAGATACTAAAATATCATGATCCACTGTATCAAAGGCAGCAGATAGGTCCAGCAGGACAAGAATCACATAACCACCAAAATCATTACCTCTTCTGCCATTTTGGACATCCATTTAAATTATTTTGTAACTTCCACCTCCCTTCGACACCAGCTGCAATGCATCCAAAATCCCATTCCTTCAGTAAAGGCAAAATTAATGTGACAAAGTGTTGAAGTGCCAATGCACATCATACAGGTATCCACATTACAATGGTTTAGGTGTTAGAAATTCAACCTTAAATAATTCACAAATTGCTACCAAAAAATCTGAGATGCAGAATAAATATTTGCTCTCTATCATTGCTATGGAAGAAGAAGACAAAGATAATGTATGGAGGGAAGATGTAATACTACCCTAAAGGATTTATCCATCTCCAACTGTAAAATAATGTTACTCCATGTAAATTCCCTTGTGTGGTTAAGTGCTATTTTGTGCCATCGTATGTGAGACAGATTGTACTGATGTGATTTTTCCGCTAGCTCTCTTTGCTTATGTATGTGAATTAACTGTCCTTTCCACAGCTGTGGCAGAGAATTGGCAGTTAGGGAGACAAAAATGTTGTTCAGTAGAAAGCAGATACACTTATAAATCAGAATCTGTGTCTGTGGAGGCAGCTAATTCAGAATGTTGACCTATCTCTGTGGTGTCTTTCCATTGCCACGATGTATTAGTTGCCTTTAAATGTACCCTGTGATAAATGGACAATTCCTTGCTAATCAGATCATAGACTGAGCAAGTCCTAGCTTGCAATGATGTCCACACAGCCACTCGTAATATGTGTTCCCTTTAAAATAGAGCTGCAGTGGTTTCTGATGCAAAATGAAGCAGGAAACTAAAAACACACCAAGCGAGAAAAGGTAGATTTTATATTGTGTACATTCTCTGCAATATATTAATGTATTTGAGCGAATGCAAATAAAAAGTAGGCATCAGTCTTATTACAATTTCATGTGATATGTTCACAAGGTTGATGTTAGACATGAATCTCCCGCTAAGGTCCTCAGTTTGGATATAAACATAGAAACATAGAAAATAGCTGCAGGAGGAGGCCATTCAGCCCTTTGAGCCAGCACCGCCATTCATGGCTGATCGTCCCCTATCAATAACCCGTGCCTGCCTTCTCCCCATATCCCTTGACTCCACTAGCCCCTAGAGCTCTACCTAACTCTCTTAAATCCATCCAGTGACTTGGCCTCCACTGCCCTCTGTGGCAGGGAATTCCATAAATTCACAACTCTCTGGGTGAAAACGTTTTTCTGGGTGATAACTCGACACTAGCACTGGCAATAAATACATTTTTAAAAAGTGCGGCTTTCCAGCCCCTTATCTCATTAGCCACGCTCGGCTGCCATCAGTGTCAATCTGGTGGCACCGGGGTCCGGCAAACTTTCACACATGCTCCAGTAAGCAGCGATGGCGGGTGCAGGGAACATCTTTGGATACTTGCAGGTTTCAAAAGTCAAAACTCAGGAGTAAGTAGGAAAGTCCAAAGATATTTGATCTAGGAGGTTGGCAAGGAGCATTGCTAGGGGTAGAATTGATAATCGTTGCTAGAAACCTACTGTGTAGTGCTGTGGCTGCCACTTTCAGGTTAGTAATAAACTTATTTGTAGCATCTTTGTTAATGATAGGAAAAAGCATACTCATTTTGTAAACGGTTTTTGGAAGCATTTTGGAGTTCATTCAGACTTGAATCAGATTTTGCAATATAATTGTTAGTAAGGAACAATTCTTTAAGAAATATTTCCCAAATATTTAGGAGGATATTTTTTTTTCTTCATTCAAGTGGACCCCAATTTTGTGAGAATGTCCCTTCATGTTTTCCTTTCTAATAACTGTTGAAGATTAATTTTACATTTTTTTTCAGATTCTAATCTGAGCATGAGTAAAATATTTGAAAGTGGTGCTAGCAAGCACAAGAGAAAGAGACTTGAAAATGATACGGTAAAGTTAAGACCAATCACTGCTTTCTTGGATCAGCCACTGACAGAGGCAACAAGTGCCAGCGGTGAAGCAGATACATTGATACTAATACAAGGAAATCAGTGTGGTGAAGCTATCCAGCCAACTACTAGCATTCAACCAGAAGAAAACCTCCCTGAAACAGAAACAGTGAAGCAGGACGTGGAACAGCAAGCTGAATATGAGAAAGCAGCCATGATGCCGGCTCAAAATGAAAATATAGAACTAATTCAGGAGTCATTTAATGGACAGGGAGAGGCTAAAGAGTGACAAGAAAATAATGTGGATAGAATTATCCAGTGGTCAGAATTCAGCTCACACCTGGTAAGGTAGGCCAAGTCCAAGATATTCCAGACTCAGATATAGACGATGCCAAACATAGATCTACTGTAACAGATGTTGGTTTGTGGACAGAATTATCACATGAGAACTCATCCTATTGGGTAGAAAGGGGCCCCTCTCAAGTTCAGCATCGTTGTGGACCATTTTCAAATTCCAAGCGAGTGTATAAAAAGCAGTCTAGGTTTTGCACAAAGGCTCTTTTTTATTCAACAAAAGTCAATGGAGAAACATATAGCCGAGAGTGGCTTGTGTATTCTCCCTCAAAAGGCCGGATATATTACTTTGTTTGTAAACTCTTTCCAAATATTGCAACTTCTACTACATCTTTAGCTTCTGAAGGGTTTGATGATTGGCAACCCCCAGTCTTATCCAAACTCATGAAAATTCAGAGTAGCACAAGAATGCCATGTTGACCTACTTAACAAGAGGGCAAGTGTTAACTTCAAAGCTGGACTGGAGGATTGTGAGGGGCCTCACAAGTGGAATTGCCTAGGGCCTCTCTTCATCTAAATCCGGCACTGGTTTTGGGTTGTGACCGTTCTTCAGTCTGTGTTGTATTTATGAACAAAGTATGACCATTTTTGGTGAATTATTTGTTTAAATGATTTGGTCAGTAAAGTTAGTGGAGCACTGCCCTTGGCTAGCAAAACAACTTTCTAGCTGTGTTTGAATACATTTTGTAATTACGTGAGGAAATGAAATCCTGCATCTCCAGTGGTATAAACTCAAGGTTATGTAAACATGGCTGGTTGACTAACATTTTCCTCTGATGCAGCCTATGTATGGATCTTGTCTGCAGGACAGCTATCTTATTGTTTTTGCTTAAATTATATTTAAGAAGTATATGGCTTCTGTTTTATAATTCTCCAAAGCTAGCTTGGTCAAGGTTAGCAACACAACAGCAGCACAAGACATTGTGACTTTGCCTGATAATATTATAAATATCAAAATGTAAATTTCTCATTTTTGGGTGTATCAAAGTTTTAAGAGTTTTGCATGATTTCCTTGATGAGTGTATCTGATGTGTTTTACTCTTGAGTGAGAATGGTATTGCTTTAGCGTGTGTGAATATCTGAGATTTAGCATATTGCATGAGGTGTGGAAATTTGTGAGTGAATGTCACAGAAAAGAGGGTGTCGAGTGAGTGAGTTTAAAGACTGTTACTTGTTTGTGGAACCAGTTCTGGGTGAATATTGAATTAATCATATAATTAAGATGAAATAGGATGTCATTGAATGAGCTTGCTCATTTATGTGATAAATCTTTGTAGAGTCTCATGTGTTTTAAAGCTTTGTGGAGCTGCACAAAGTTATTTTCTTTTCCTTTGCTCTTTGGAAATGCATAGGCTATCTATGTGGAAATTAACTGTTTATTCTCTGTCGTCTCAACTTTTATTAAACAGCGAATCAGCAAAGAGACTGGCTCAGCAAAGAGACTGTGGCTCAGCAAAGAGGCGGGGTGTCACCTGTATGGTCATGAGTAGTCTCCTCAAGTCGCCTAAAGAGTCGTAACGTTTTTCTGGTCACTGCTGGATTTTGGAGACTGTGGGCTTGACGTATATTGTCGTTTTCCTGTCTTAGGTTGTCGCCAGGATGACGCAGGTTGTCACCAGGTGACGTTGGTTGTCGCCGGGTGCTGACCGGTTAATTCCATTGGCGACTACCTACGTCAATCTACGTCAACCAGCAACAGGCACCGACGACTGAATTGTCTTCAGCTGTCACCGACAAGGTCATTGCTTGTCGTAGCTTGTCGTTGGTGGACATAGGTTGACTTTGGTTGTCGTAGGTTGTCGCATGTGTGGTTGTAGGTTGCTGTAGGTGTGGTCATAGGTGGGCGTCCTAATGGGTAGCTGGTTGTTAGTAGCTTGTCGTAGCTTGACGTCGACTAGGTGGTAAGTTGTCGTAGCTTGCCGTGGACATTGTCGTGGGGGGGGGGGGTTCAGTCGCCGCTTTTTCTGCGACCTGTTACAACTGTGACAATCACCGGCAGTCACTGAAACAAAATCGCCTAAGTGGGACAGGCCCTTAACACTTCCAGTACCTGCCTCAGTTACCTTCTCCTTCCCCATTCAGAGGTGACTCACTGTTGAACTGTCCTGCTCATGAACAGTGCCAACAGTGCTGGCCAAACCTTACAACAGGACAATTATCATGCATAGTAAATTGCTATTCTGCATTAGTGCTTACAGAGATGGTGACTATTGATTACATTTTGTGATTCTTTCAAACCCCTTTTAAAATGTCTATTGAGCTCCTTTGTTTTAAGTTTACTTCTAAGAAAAACTCTTTCTCCGAAAGTCCAATCTTTAAAACAGATGGTCCTGCAGTTTCATTTATTTTGACAAGGTAATCCCATGGGATAGTAAATCCCATTTGTATAGAAATAAAATTGACAAAGCATGGGTACTTTATCAAATTTTCTTAAAACAAAAATAAAAGTTGCCATCTCATTGAATACTTTCGGAGAGATATCTGGTTGGATCTGTGCCAGCTGATTATGTGAAGCTTAGCGCTGAGCTTGATCACCTATAGGTCCCTCTCCAAAGCAAGTCATGGTTAATAAACTTCTTTCAGTATATGTTATTTTTTGTAAAAACCATTGAGAGATAATTGTATTCAACAGCTCACTTCCCAAGCAGCTGTTGCTACTGGTTTCTGAGCATTGTTTAAAACCTTACTACTTCATGGTAATGATGCGATTAAAGCCGAGCAATTAATGAGAGCAAAAGTTTTGAAGTTGTTTAAGAATTATATTATTCTTGCATGAACCATTATTATAGAAGTTTACCGTTGAGCTGAACTTCTTGCTACTTTGCAGAAAGAATATTAGTGAAAATGGCTGGGAGACTTCCCGAGGTTAAAGTTCTACTATATGGTGCCACCAGTTCAGGAAGAGTTGCTGCCTGTTAATTATCAAAATAGATACTGGTCTGTCAAAGTTCAGAAGCAAGAAGACCGCTGACAAACATAGAAATATTGCATGTACCTCTTCATGCTGTTTTGGGTCATATTCCTCAACTTCCTTCTTTAATGAGTTCACCAACTTGGCTCATATGGTGGAAAATTCCACATGCCCTCTGAGTGAAGCAATTTCTTCTCATCTCAGCCTTGTAGCCTGAGACTGTGACCCATTGTTCATGATTCCTCAACCAGGAGAAATATGCTCCCTGCAACTAATCTGTCTAGCCCTGGCAGAATGTTATATATCACAACAAAGTCTCTTCTTATTCTCCTAAATTTGTGAATTCCAGTCTTTCCTCATACCTCAGCAATGCATTATCAAGTAGCAGCTGCAGACCCATCGATATACTCCCTCTATGACAGGGGTTCCCAACCTTTTTCGTCCTGTGTACCCCTGGCAACTTTAATAGCACATAACAATGTTATTTCACTTATTTATGAACAACTAATGATGAACAGATACCAGTATACCAAAACCAAACAGTCAATGAGAAAAAATATGTACACATCCAGAATCAACAAATTTACCCCCTGGGTAGGCAAACTTTACCCCCTGGGGGTAACTTTACCCCAGGTTGGGAGCCCTTGCTGTATGACAAGTATACTTGTCCTCAGGTCAATGTAAACATTACAGAATTTCCAGGGTGTGGTTTGATAGAAAATGTTGTGATCACCCAAAAACGATTTGTAAAGTAAACTTTGTTCAATAATATATGTACAAAACGTATAAAAACATTGTGTGGCATTCTTTACATTCGGAATATTGTCCATTCTCTCACATTCACAGCATTATCATGTCAATACATTTGTGGTGTTAGCACATTCTATGTACAAGACACCATTGCCACTCAGCTGGCTTCTTTGGATGTGACATACTTCAAGTGTTTGAGAGGCTTAGCCGCATGGTGACAGGTCTTTGGATTTCAATCCTTCCCCGCAATGCCTTTGTGATGGCTGTGCCAAAATTTAATGCATTCCCTTAGCACATGCTCCGACAGCAGGGAATATGCCATCGGCAGCATTCACTCATGGACATTACCTTGTACTGGTAGACCAACAATTTTCAGGCAAACCAAAAATGTCTTTCACCGAGCTGACAATCCACACACATCTACTTGATGTTTGTCTCTGTAAATGTACTGGGAACAGCCCATGGATCAAAGTGTCACCTGCCTCAGTGCTGCTTGGAACAAATCTAAACACAATCCTTGCATCTTTTAGCAATTCTTTGAAGGTTTGTATGAGCTATCTCAAGGAGTGAGGCACTCACTTTGAAGGAAGCATTTGGCGAGGAGGGGGGTGGTGCGGTCTCACCGAGTCAAGAGAGGTCTTGGTGTTCACTAGAGAGTTTAGGCAATGAGATTTTGGTTGTAAAACAGAATCCATTCTCACAGAATCCATTGTTACTTTCCCCCACCATGTCTGCAGGACATTCTGTGTGACCACTGCCTGATAAACCTGTGGTCAAAGGCTTTTTCATGAAATGCCATTTGCATGAAGGAGAGTTTGGCAAGATCCAGTTGAATGGAATATAATGTGACAGAGGTCAGGCCCACCTCTGTACCATCATGGATGGGTAGAACATCAATCCTACTTCAGTCCACCCGATACTATTTCAGTCCACCCAATGCACAGCAGGCATGATTCTCATGGGCCAACAATTACAAGATAAATGCAAAAAACAGCCACTGAACATGGCCTATGTAGACCTCACAAAAAACAGTGAACAGGCAGGTCCTCTGGCTCATTCTGTCCAAAATTGGATAACCCGAGAAATACATCAAGGTGCTGAGACTGATTTATGATCACATGTCTGCAATTATTGTTGCGAACAATGGCTGCAAATCAAGACCATTTAAGGTGGAAACTGATGTCATGTAAAACTACATTTTTGCTGCCACTCAGTGTTGCCATCTTTGTTGCAGCCATTCCTCCATCTCAATAGACAATAGACAACAGGTGCAGGAGTAGGCCATACGGCCCTCAAGCCAGCACGCCATTCAATGTGATCATGGCTGATCATCCACAATCAGTACCCCGTTCCTGCCTTCTCCCCATATCCCCTGACTCCGCTGTCTTTAAGAGCCCTATCTAGCTCCCTCTTGAAAGTTTCCAGAGTACCGGCCTCCACTGCCCTCTGAGGCAGAGAATTCCAGACTCACAACTCTGTATGAAAAAGTGTTTCCTCATCTCCGTTCTAAACGGCTTACCCCTTATTCTTAAACTGGGCCCCCTGGTTCTGGACTCCCCCAACATCGGGAACAGATTTTCTGCCTCGAGCGTGTCCAAACCCTTAATAATCTTATATGTTTCAATAAGATCCCCGCTCATCCTTCTATAGTCCAGAGTATACAAGCCCAGCCGCTCCATTCTCTCAGCATATGACAGTCCCGCCATATCGGGAATTAACCTTGTGAACCTACGCTGCACTCCCTCAATAGCAAGAATGTCCCTCCTCAAATTTGGAGACCAAAACTGCACACAATACTCCAGGTGTGGTCTCACTAGGGCCCTGAGCAACTGCAGAAGGACATATTTGCTCCTATACTCAACTCCTCTTGTTATGAAGGCCAACATGCCATTCGCTTTCTTCACTGCCTGCTGTACCTGCATGCTTACTTTCCTTGTCTGATGAACAAGGACCCCCCAGATCCCGTTGTACTTCCCCTTTTCCCAACTTGACACCATTTAGATAATAATCTTCTTTCCTATTTTTGCTACCAAAGTGGATAGCCTCACATTTATCTACATTAAACTGCCATGCATCTGCCCATTCACCCAACCTGTCCAAGTCACCCTGCATTCTTATAGCATCCTCCTCACAGTTCACACTGCCACCCAGCTTTGTGTCATCTGCAAATTTGCTAATGTTACTTGTAATTCCTTCATCCAAATCATTAATATATATTGTAACTATCTGTGGTCCCAGCACCGAGCCTTGCGGTACCCCACTAGTCGCTGCCTGCGATTCTGAAAGGGACCCGTTAATCCCTACTCTTTGTTTCCCGTCTGCCAACCAATTTCCTATCCATGTCAGCACCCTACCCCCAATACCATGTGCCCTAGTTTTGCCCACTAATTTCCTATGTGAGAGCCACCAAAACCTTCCAACCAGGCATCCAGATTATCTGAACAACCTCAACCTGAGCAAATTAAAGGCCAAGAGTAAGATCTTCACCACTTCCATCACTGAACTTCAATTTGCAGATGACACTGCCATTTTTTCTCACTTATGAAGAAAGGCTGTCTTATGAAGAAAGGACTGTCTTATGAAGAAAGGACTGTCTTATGAAGAAAGGACTGTCTTATGAAGAAAGACTGGATAGACTTGGTTTATACTCTCTAGAATTTAGGAGACTGAGAGGGGATCTTATAGAAACTTACAAAATTCTTAAGGGGTTGGACAGGCTAGATGCAGGAAGATTGCTCCCGATGTTGGGGAAGTCCAGGACAAGGGGTCACAGCTTAAGGATAAGGGGGAAATCCTTTAAAACTGAGATGAGAAGAACTTTTTTCACACAGAGAGTGGTGAATCTCTGGAACTCTCTGCCACAGAGGGTAGTCGAGGCCAGTTCATTGGCTATATTTAAGAGGGAGTTAGATGTGGCCCTTGTGGCTAAGGGGATCAGAGGGTATGGAGAGAAAGCAGGTATGGGATACTGAGTTGGATGATCAGCCATGATCATATTGAATGGCGGTGCAGGCTCGAAGGGCCGAATGGCCTACTCCTGCACCTAATTTCTATGTTTCTATGTAATCTGCATTGCATTTCTAAATGCATACAACCTCCTTGGTTAGGCCTTGCACACAAACCGGTCATCAGCTTGCTATTATCTCCAACAATACTTATAAAAATGATATACATATATATGTTTTTAACTTTAAAAAATGTTATATATACAGTATATGCCTAACCAAGGAGCTTGTATGCATTTGAAAAATGTATAATTTAATTCTGCCAGTTGCCGTCTGGAAAATGTGGATCAATTTTGATATCCTGGCAGCCATCTTGCTCCAATGCACCCCTCGACAATGAAACAAGTCACTACCTCTGCTAAACAAGCAGAGCTTTTGCCCTAGTTAGGTTTTCAGTCTTTGAAGACTGAGTCTTCTAAGTAGGTACAAATCTACTGGTCTACGAAATCAATGCTTTCTGGAATTGAGGCATTGTCCACCTCTGCATGTACCTCAGAGTTTTAGAATCCTACCACTAAAGCTGACTCCGCAGATTCTGCAATTCAATTGGGAAGGCAGACCCATAACATCAGTGCGTCAGGAGAGGCTAGCATTGACTCCACCAGCTGAAGTGAACTTGCCAAGTTGTTAAGATGCCCAACATCGGTCTCCAAAAAACCCCCTCTAATCCCAACTGCTAAATTTGTTCGGCATGGACTTGTAGGGCCGAGATGGCCTGTTTCCGTGCTGTAATTGTTATATGTTATATGTTATATGTTAGGACAATGAACACCCGGAGATCATAAGAAGCACTATGAAGATAATGTCAAGGTCAACTTCAAAATGTGCCACATCATCCCCACCAGCTGGGAGAACGTTGCCCAATACAGAGCAACATGGAGAAAAACACATAGAAGCCACTCTCCACAGAGAAGACCTCCGCCAGGTAGCAAAGCCCAAGCGCCATCAACGAAACAAGAGACTCGCCACCAAGTAAGTCCAAACACATCCCACCAACAATATGACTCATTGATATCCACACTGAATGTGGCTCACACTGTCTATGGCTCCAGCATTGGTGATTTCAGTCATCCCAAGGCCCACAGAAATTTCCCACCAGGACAATCATACTCCACTTCCAGCTGTCACAAATGATGATACATACATCCACTGCAAGGTAACGTCCCTCCAGCCAGCTTCATCCAAGAGCATTGCAGCTTTTAAATGAGAAGATAGATTGAAGGCAGGTTTTTGGAACACGTAAGCTTGTTCGGGTGGGATGGGGATCATCCTCTCTAAACTCACAAACACTTGTGACCTGCAGAGCAAATGTATAATTGGCCAGATCCCAGCTCTTGAAATGTTTGCAGTAGATTTTTTTGATAATAACATTGATACCTTACAGCATGGAGCTGAATGTTGGCAAAAATGATTTTAATAGGTTTCATGCTGAAAAATGATGCATATGCATGCTTCAGGAAATGAAACAGCTGTGGAAAACAGAGCTCAGGAAGATCATTAAGATGAACGTAAATCCCTTGTAGCAGACTAGTCCGTCTCAAATAGTGCAGGTGCGGTAATGATCATTTTTTTCTTTAAAAGATGTGCACTACCCTCTCCATAAACTGAACAGAATATAACATTTGACACATATAATTTAGCTGGCATACTGGTGGCTGACGTGTATGTCAATATTGATGCAAAAATGTTGCATTATAATGAAGTGAATGCCTGTCCACTCTTGCATTAAGCATCTTATACGTTTCTTTTTCAACTGTGAAATTAAAGCATTTTGCAAAAGCTTGTTTACTTAGCTGCATTTTCCTGACATCGTGGGGATTGATGCTGCAAAACCTACTGTAGCTGATAATGAGGCAACAATTCTGCAGCATTTACTCTGCTGGTGCACACACAGGTCTTCTTTCAGTCTGATGCGATCCCTTTGCTGAAATGTGCAGGACGTAGTTCAGGTGCTTTCGTCAACACACATTCAGAACTGAAATGTCCTCAGCTTGGCAGGGGTATCACTTCAAAGCGAGTTCCTGTTGACAGTAAAGTTTGAAACTGGGCATTTCCTACTAACTTTTGAGCTTAACAAAGGGGGGGCTGTGAATATCCAGAAGGCAGATATGACAACTCACATTTGGCGAAATGCCCGCGCATTTCGATATGAAGCTGGTGACGATTGTGGCATATAAATTCAGGTCCGCTGATGAATCCTTCAAGATGACCCAGTCCACTGATTCAGAGCAATCCATTATCCGCTACCTTTCTGACTATGTTTTTAATCACTTCACTATTTGGCAATCATGCCTCCAGCTGCCAAGCCCCAAAACTCTGCAATTCCCTCTCTAGTACTGCTAGGTTGCCTCTGCCAGTACCGCGCTCCAGTGTCTGTCTGTACGCGGAAAGAAGAAGGGCATCCAGGCTTGTCAGATTTTCCAAAGTTCAGGAGCGGGATGGAGGCATAGGTTTTCCTGATGGTAGTGCAATGATTGAGTATGTTGGGCCCTCTGTTGTTGAATGTGACATGTTAATGGTAATTCGGGAGATACTGCTTCCAGTAATCCTGGTTGAGCGTTGATAAGGTACACCCTTTTCATGCTTGTTGATTGCAACGCTCAATTCCTCAAGTGCTTTCTTAACGTCTGCCTAAGGCACCCACCATGCCATTATAATAAGGCCTGCAATACAGAGCCTTGAAGTCTAGAGCAGATCTTCATCCAGCACAGCCATCCAAACCCGCAAATAATGTGTTCACTCACTTAACACTCAATGAATATTTTCACATGTCACAGAGAACTGCAAATCTGCTGTTTCATCTCCAATACAATGACGGAGCTTTGACAATGATTGCAGTCTTAAAATAATCTTAAGCAGCAGCAACATTCTTTGCATGAATGTGATGTACTGGCAATGTTTGTACTGAGCACAAAGTGTAAGCCATTGAACATTGGTCAGCACTCCCCTTGATACCACTGCAACTCTTACATCCAGTTGCATTTGACTACAGGCTCTGCATTCGATTTCAGGCTCTGCATTCATCTGTTCTCCTTTGTAGCATGAATTGCTTCTGATTAATTCCTAAGATACATTACCTTAGCAAAACATCCATTTATTTTCCATCCCTATGTGTGCTGCGTAGGGTTGTGGTGTTCTCCAGAGATGCTGCCTGACCTGCTGAGTTACTCCTGCACTTGGTGTCCTTTTGTGTGTTAACCAGCGCCTGGAGTTCATTGTTTCTACCTGGTGGCGAGCTTCTCCATGTTTGAAGGCACTTCAGCATTGTTGCTAGATTGGAAATTCCAGAATTTTGATCTATTGACGATGAAGGAAAGACGATATGATGGAAGCCTTGGAGATGATTATATTTCCATTCACTTGCTGAACACGTCCTTCTATGTAGTGAATATTAATGATTTGTAAGGTGCCATCAAAGAAACTGTTGAGCTGCCTCAGTGTGTTAATCATTCTTCATGTTTGTTTACAAATCCTACAACTTCTGCCAGCTCATACTGCCCAATAATCTCCATTGACTTCCACTGTTGGCTTCTTGCCAATCTATCATTTTAATCACTCCACCATTTGGCAATCATGCCTCCAGCTGCCAAGTCCCGAAACTGCAATTCCCTCTCTAGACCTTTCCAGCTCTCTATATTGCTTCTAAGGACTGGTTTAAACCCCAAAGGTTTTGTTCATATCTTTAATCATCTGTCCTACTATCACTTTAATTTAACTGTCAAATTTTGGTTGATAAAGCTTCTATGTGCGGAAGTTTTACTATATTAGATATTATGTTCAAAAGTCTATAACATTCACCTTACAATTATTGTTGCTTTATTAAAGGACTGCCACTGATTGTTGCTGTATCTGTAGTAATCAGTCTATCAACGCATTAGTGTTGAATATTCCAAGATGTTCATGCGATCTTTCAATGGAAAGCAGAGAACATCCTTTTACAAAAAGCAACAGCCAATGAAGAACTGAAGATAGACACTAAAAGCTGGAGTAACTCAGCGGGGATGCTGCCTGTCCCGTTGAGTTACTCTGGTTTTTTGTGTCTATCCTCGGTTTAAACCAGCATCTGCAGTTCCTTCTTACACAGCTGATGAAGAGCTGATGTCTATCCCTCTTTTATAAGTCCGAAGATATTATGTTGAGGACTAAGAAGCTAGATTTCTAACTCCATAAATCTAGAGATATGAATTTAAGTAGGAAAGCAAAGTTTTCCCTTGAGGGAAATCCCTTGAGGGATTGAAGCATCCAATCCGTCAAGATCTAATTGAATGACAAAGCCAGATCATGGGACTGCGTGAACTACTACTACTTCAGTTTCTTACATTAATTTTGTCATTAGATACAGAGATGTCTATTTAATGCAGCCTGCAGATAAAGATTTGAACGTATGCAGTTGCTTTTTTGGCTGCTGACATTAGAACTGCAGCATTCACAAAATATCCATAGGAAGATTTCCATAAGCCCAGAGCAGAACAATGAAAGAGTAAGCGGCAAATGGAACATAGAACACAGAATATAGTACAGCACAGGAATGGGCCCTTCACCCACAGTTGTACAAAGCATTACTATACATAAGCACAAACCTAGATTAAGTTTACAAGAGTCGCCAATTTTTGGCGGCATTGCAGGGTTTGGCCTGGCCAAGTGAAGTTGTTGGTGTTCACCACTCTATGCCACTGCAGGCCACGTCCGGTCCGTGCGCTTGGTCTCTTGGAGCGGTGTCAGATCCAGTTGAGCCCCAGGCTGCTGCAGGGTTTCCAGCTGTTTCCTCGGTCCAGATCCTTGCATCAACCAGAGAACCATAGTCCCTCCTGTGCCTGGGAGCTTCTCCCACAGCCACCCTTGAGGGCACGGAAGGTACGACCTCGGTTCCTCTTACCTGCCCTTTGTCCGTTGCGTCTAGCGCCGCTGTCATCTCACTTGATCTTCCTCTCTGGTTTCTCCGGTCCTCTGGGGCAAGCAGGGACTGAACCCTCTCAAGGATGAGCCTCCTGGCTCCGCGGCGAGGGAGCCAGGCCTGGTACCAGGGGATACACACGGCACCATGGTCTGCTGTGTGACACCCACAGTCTACCCAAGGGAGATTGGGGATCGTAACCTCACCACAGACACACAGTAGTAAGATGAGCACATGTAATGTCATGGCATAGAAGGCTACAGGGCGAGTGCTGGGACATAAGTAAAGGTAAGTACATGATGGCCAACAGAGACAGGGTGGAATGATGGGGCTGTCCAACTCTATCATTCTATAACTCTTCCACTTCAATTATATTTTTGTTCAAGGTGCCAGATTTCTGACACTTTTTCTCTGGTTACCAGTGGGAAATGATGTTCCATTTGTATCACTCTGTCACTCAGATGATGTATAATTATCTCTCAAAACAGTTGCAGAGAAATGAGGTCCAGCTATCTCAAAGCACTGAGGTCAAACTCCACTGTGGCTCCGACAAAGCATCTTGAGATCCTTAAGAAGAGAAAAAGATGCAGGAGCTGGAAATCTAAGATTTAAAAAATGCCAGAAATATTGCTTCATCTGGTGAGTATTTCTGGCATTTCTTGTCTGAAGAAGGAACCAAATTCAAAATGTTGCATCACCATGTCCCCACCGAGTAACTCCAGCACTTTGTGTTCTGCTCACGTTCCAGCATCTGCAGTTCCTTGTGTCTCCATTTCCTGCTTTTACAGCTGTTGAGCACCTTGGAATCAACCAGGCTGTCCGAGATAGTGGCTTGTGAGTAACACATTAATAATTGTTTTAATTTCCAGCAAGTGGACGGCACGGTAGCGCTTTCCATGCCAGAGACCCGGGTTTGATCCCACCTACTGGTGCTGTCTGTACGGAGTTTGTACATTCTCCCCTTGACCGCGTGGATTTTCTCCCGAGATCTTCGCTTTCCTCCCACACTCCAAAGATGTACAGGTTTGTAGATTAATTGGTTTGGGTTTGTATATTTGGTATAAGTGCGAATTGTCCCTAGTGTGTATAGGCTGTGAGGGGATCGCTGGTCGGTGTGGACTCAGAGGGGCCGAAGAGCCTGCTTCCGCAATGTATCTCTAAACTAAACTAAACTAAGTGCCATATCTGCAATCTTGAGAGGTGGTGTCCCATTCCTAATATTAAAGAAAACTTGCTAAATCTCAGGGCCATTACATGGGTCAAATTCTTGGCTGGCCGCTCTTTACATGTTTAACTACAGTAATAAAAGGTTATGCTTTCTTCGGTTCGGCCTTGAGGATTGCAGCGAGCAGAATGGCATCACTGGCCAGCGAGCAAAGTCTATGGTGGAAGTAAAGTCAAAGAAATCTGCTGCTTAGTCGGGAGTGATGGACAAACAGTGGGATTGAGTAAGTACAAGGGGTGAGAGATGTGGTGGTGATCATAATAACGGTGATCATTTACAATGTTCACAAATGCAAAGGCCTTGAAGGGAAGCTAGGTCGTCAACAACTTATAGGTAATGCAGTCACGAGAACAAATGTTGGGGTCCATTGACCATGTAGGCAGGGGTGCAAGTAGTCAGGATGAAAGCTAGATAGAGCATGCACGTTACAAGGCCTTCTACGCCCGAACCTCCAGACTCAGGAACAGCTTCATTCCCAGAGCTATAGCGGCTCTGAACCGGCCCTGCTGAGTGCCCCCTCACCCCCAATGGACTGTCTCCCTCGGATGGTCACCTCGCACAGACACATCTGCACTTTAGTCTGTTTGAACTGTTTTGACTATTTTACTGTTGTAATATTCTTTTACAAACCATGTTCTCGGGGTATCTAAATCTAAATTTTATTTATTATTTATGTTATGACATTGGATGGAAGCTGCATACCAAATCTCGTTGCACTTATGTGCAATGACAATAAAAGGTATTATTATTATTATTATTATTATTATTATTATTATTATTTTTATGAAGAGCACTGGTGACAGCCCTGGTATTGGGAGGTCTAGGAGGCTCTAGGACCCCAATGTAGACGTGGAGGTTTTTATTTTTTATTTTAATAATGTTACAACATAGACCGTAGAGCAGGCCCTTCTGCCTATGATTCCACCAACCATGATGCCAAGAATAACTCTTATCAGCTTGAACATAATCCATGTCTGTGAATGTGAACAGGTTGTGGATGGGAGGTTAACAAGATCGGTTAATGAAGCCCAGAGTGATCTTTGATTTCAGGGATGGTTCAAAAGACTGGGTGACATTTCAGAGGGGACTAGATAGCAGAAACATGACCAGCCAGATCAGGTAATGGTCAGGTGGATGCCAGCTCAGGAACGTATCACTTCACCTTCAGGGGATGCAAATTGCTGCCAAACCTGGAGAAACGAGACAGTGGATGGAAGGAATTTCTAGAGCAAAAAGCTGCAAAGCGTGATTCAACACATTGATGACTGCAACGATCAAGGCAAATGCAGAACCACTGCTAAAAATACATCTATTGATGCTCCTGAACACATCATCAGTGATGTAACCTGGGGTCATTGGGTGTTTCGGGTCTTTCAACATCAGACACCCTCACCCAGCGACCCAGCCGTGGTTGATCAGACCACGACTTGTGTTCAGCTGGCATTCGCTCCTCCCCATGGACCTCCTCTCCTGATCCAGAGCCATCTCGAGGCCTTCTCCGCTGCCTCTGTGGTGTTCTTGATGGCCCTTCTCCTCGCCACTCCGTTGATGCCCAGTGCACTCAAGGCTTTGTAGAGCGACTGCCCTGCTAAACCTCTGCAGCCAACCTCGATGGGCATACACCTCGCCTTCCAGCCCTGCTTGCGGCAGTCTATGACCAGCTCTTCATACTTGGCCATCTTCCTCTCGTGGGCCTCCTCCAGACGGTCCTCCCACGGCACTGTCAGTTCCAACAAGACAATGTGTTAGGTCGCCTCTGAGACCAGGAGGATATCTGGCCTCAGGGTGGTCGTGGCAATGTGCTGTGGGAACTTCAGCTGTTTCACCAGGTCTACAGAAAGCTGCCAGTCCTGCGCAGTTGCCAGGATACCTGACGGATTCCTGGCTGCTGTGGTTCTTGGCAGCTGCACTCCGGCCTTCACGAAGGTGATCATCTGGGTGGTGGGGCGTTCTCGTCTGCAGCTGCTGATTCCCATGCTGATGGCTTCTGCAATGGGTTTGAGAACCTGGTCGTGACGCCATGTTGTACCGGCCCTGCCCAAGAGCCTTTGGGCAACAGCTCAGGATGTGTTCCAACATCCCCTTGCCTGAGCATTGCAGGCAATCTGGAGATTCCACTTTGCCCCAGATGAAGAGGTTCGATGGGCTGGGCAGGACATCATACACTGCCTGGACCAGGAACTTGATGCGCTGTGGTTCAGCCTGCCACAGCTCAGTCCATGTGACTTTTCGGTCCATGGCCTGCTCCCACCTTGTCCAGGCTCCCTGCTGCCTCAATCCAACCGCTCTGGTACACCTCTCCTCCTCCACCACTGCCCTCACTTCCTCCTGGACCAACCTGTGCCTCTCCTTCCCCATGGCCTTGTCAAACTGGTGAGATGGGAAGATTCCCAGGCTAGCTCTTCCCCGAGTCCCTGCTCCCACCAGGACTCTGTGGCGGATCCGAGACTCCGCTTGCAGCACGGCTTCGCCGGCTCTCCACTTCCTCCCAGTTTTCACCTCCACCCCTGCCTGAGCCACCTTGGGGTCGCTGGAGTCCCTGTACAGCATCACCTCTCTGGCCCGAGTCACCTTAAACTCCTCCTCCAGGGACTTCAGGGGCAGCTGGAGTTTGGTGTTATTTCCGTAAATGGCGATGCTGCTAAGGCTCCTGGGCAGTCCCAGCCACCTCCTGAGAAAGCTGCTGACTTTCCTCTCCAATCTCTCTACAATGGATATTGAGACTTTGGAGACAAGCAGTGGCCAGAGTATCCTTGGCAGGATACCATGCTGGTAAATCCATGCCTTGAACTTGCCGGGAAGCCCCGACCGGTCCACTGCTCTCAACCAGCTCTCCAGCTCCTGACAGGTTGCCTGGACAGATGCTGTATCCTTCAGGCTGCTGTTAAACACCTTGCCAAGACTCTTCACTGGCCTTTCGGAGACAGTTGGGATTGGTGTCCCTTCGATGCTGAAGCGGAACCTGTCCATGACTTTGCCCTCCTTCAGCACCAGTGACCTTGATTTTCCTGGCATAAACCTCACCCTTGCCCATCCAATCAGTTTCTCCAACCTCTGCAGGATGTACCTGCCTCCTGGCACTGACTCAGTGGTGACAGTCAGGTCGTCCATGAAGGCCCTGATTGGTGGTTGGCACACACATGACTTGGTCCGAGGGCCCCGACGCTCTGGCTCAGCAGACTTGACGAATCAAAAGCTCAACACCTGGGAGTCTGAAACTACAGTGGGGGCCAGTGAAAGGCAAACCAGGAGAGAGCATGTTTGAGAATATACATGGGAACATTGGTACAAAACATTATACAGAAGAGGTTTTGAAATGTACGTGCATTGCATAATCATGATACCAGACTTAAAAATATTATTCTCACTGCTATTCCACATCGATTGAAATTAAAATACAATCATCAGCAGATGTTGAGTGACAAATTTCTTGTTTTCAAGCAATTTATTTTCTCATGACTTCATTAAAGCTTCTCTTGAATGGCTTTGCACTTAAGACGTGAGTAGACAGAGTTGTGTAAACAGTAATAGCAAATTTACTGTTTGACATTAATGGTCCATTTGATTGTGGAACTTCAGTGAAGCAGCGAGACCCAGAATGATCATCGGCAGAGTTTCAATCAGATCTGGAAAATGTGAAATACGATAGACAATAAATCAAGAGCTAGAGAGTCATTCACTTAGTTTTAAAACAGTGTAGATTATTGAAGGAAAAGGAGCCGCAGGATGGCAGGCAAGGTTCCACAAATTTTGAAATATTATTATTGCATTTGAATACCAAATTGCAAAGGAAATGGATCTTGAAAGCAGTGTTTAATCCCTTATAAAAACCGACTCCAGCTGATTGAAAAATCTAAGTTGAAAGTTGTCAGAACTGTTCCAAAACACATTGCTGTGCAGGAGATATGAAGAAACAACATATATTGCATTCTTCAAATGGAGAACTCCTTACAGCTTTTTTCCTTCAATTAGTAGTTATCTTATTTTCAGCTTTATCTATTAAGTAATTAATCCCATCATAAAATTATTTCAATTCTGGGATTTATGTTATTAGCATGAAATATTATGCAGTGCTTGGTATTCTGTAGAAAATAGCACAATAAATGATTACATTCATTTCAAGTTTGATTGAATAAGGAGAATATCTGAGTTCATGATAAAGTCTTTTGCCACCAATGAAAATAATGTTTATTCAATCCTTTCTTTTTATGGTTGGCTGTTCTATATAATCTATTTTAAATGAGAATTGATATGTATCTTTGAGTGAAATTAATTGGATGATGCAGTATTATTATTTTTTCTCCCTTTCTAATTTAATTCATGCAAAGATGCTGCTCTCCTTTTTAAGAATGACCTTCCTCTGACTGGCATCCCCTTTGCTGTATCTTTCTGGTCTGAACTCGCAACGAGAAGGAATAAATTGTCATAAATTGGCAGATAAACAATTTGAATAGCGAGGGTGAGAATGAGATAAAGGTCTGCTACATTGGTAAGCTCACTGATAAACCACTGAAGCAATAGCACATTACTCCTGCTAGGTCTATAATGATTACGCTGATTTTTATTGAATTTTACTTCTGAGTCACGTGAGTGACTACGTGAAGAAGGGCCGTCCGTCTGCGTGCGCGTCATTACGTCTGAACGCAACGCGCACGACGGACTGGCAGGCACTGTGTCCTCCCAGCCGTCGGGATGGGCAGGTAAGGGAAGTTGAACTACTTACCTGCGTTCTTTCGGGCTTGAAGCTTTTTTGTAGTTTCAGAGCCCAGATGTCGAGGAGACGGCCCGCGGGGATGTTGGCTGCCGAAGACCGCAGCTTTCCAAATAGCGGGCGACGGTCTTGTTCCCGACATTGGCGCAGACAGCAGAATCGGCAGGAGACTTTGTGCGGGAGGAGGAGCTACATGGTGGTCCTGCGGGACGTAATACCACCCGCAAGTCTAACAAACCCGTTGACTCAGATGAGTCCGGGGAAGAGGGATACCCTCCCTCAACGGAGAGCGTCTGAGGCCGACTCTCCCACATGGAGCAACTTATGGAGAAGTTGCTCCAACAATGATCTGCTCAGGAGGGAGCAGTATCAGCACGGCCTACAGCAGTGCCGGTGCCGGGAGCCTCGCACATGGGGCAACCCAATGTCTTCCCCATTGGAGGGGGAAGTACATATGGAAGAAACCACTCTGAATCAGAGTACAAAAGAAGAGGGGGGGGGAAACCTTCCCAGGGACAAGCAGAAGAAAGGAAGTAAGTAAGTAAGTTTTACTTATATTGCACTGTTTAAGTCAACACCAAAATGCTTTACATAAAAGGAATAATAAACTTCCATACAAACAACAGAAAATAAGTACTTCTGCAATCATCCAGGTTCCACTGGGTGCTTCCCTGGATGGAATCTAGCTATTGACAGCCCGGGTATTATGGAGAGCCCGCAGGCAGCAGCACCTGTTTTCAGGGCTGCACAAATGTCTCCTGCTCTGAGGAGAGGAGCATTCATGGTCCGTTTCAGTCTGACCCAAAGCTAGAACCTCATTTAGGTCCACTAGAAGGGCCATGTCAGCACAGGTATCCTCAGGGGCCTGCGGCAGCACCTGTTTTCAGGGCTGCCTACGAATCTCACTCTCAGTGGAGGGGAGTGTGAGTGATCAGTAGGTAACTGATCTCGAATTTAAAGTATGAACATACTGAAGCACATGCATATGGCCCCAAGAGCCAGCAGTTGGCAGAATATCCGCACGCTACAATGCCGGCAAGGGAACAGCGCTATCAGCCGCCGAATCCTCTCTTCGGTAAGACCAGAAGAAGGAAGCAAAAACTGTCGGACCAATCAAGGTACCAACGACAAGCAAATCATCAGTAGGCGACAACACACCCCACACCTCCATAGGGGGTAAGCGGTTCACTGAATCCGGTGGTAGCTTGAAAGCTGGGCACGGAAATATGATCAGAGTCGTCTTTCAAGGCAGACTCAAAATAATGGCCAGAATTGTCCTACAAGGCAGGCTCAGTATGATGAGGTTTTCAGACCAGACCCAAGCAGAGGTCAGGAGAAACATGGAATCCACACTTCCTACCAGTCCTACTCCTAATCAAGGAGAGAAAAAGAACCCGCATCAGGAGCCTTTGGGCTTACCACAAGACCACCGGTAGCCATGGAGGTAGGTGGGTCTGGGTTTACTGAAACAAGGGATTGTGGACCAGTTACATGTTGGTAATTTACTCTTGTGTTCTTGTTCAAAATGACAATAACATGAATTTTCAGAACTGGTTTTAAAAAAACAGATAATAACATGTGATTATTTTTACTGCACAACATACACAGGTTCCAAGCAGACTTGGAACTTGGACTGGAGTTGTCTTCGAGGCAGGCCCAGTATTTTTGGGCAGGATTGCCATTCAGGACATGTGACAGATGGAAGATGTCATTTCATCCAGGTTTAACTCATTTGTGCAGTACAGACTTTTAGAAACAGTAAATTTTTGTTACGGTCTAACTACTGTTTTATAGGAGCTTCATATAAAATGGTCACATGGCATGCATCGACCTCAAAGATGCATACTATTCGGTGTCTATTCACTAAGAAAAGGAGATATTTGAAGTTTAACTGGATGGCATGGATCTGCCAAATGGGTTGACATCAGCTCCTAGACTATTGACAAAACTACGGAAACCAATTCTGGGTCTACAAAGGTCTCAGAACCACATAGTAATGGCATATTTGGACAATTTCATTTTGGAGTCACCAAGAATTGGCAGAAGCATCAGTCAAAGCAAACCAAAACCCTGTTTGATAGAATTGGTTACCTCATCCATCCAGTTAAATCAAAATTGACACCTACAAGGGTAATTGATTACCTGGAATTTACTATCAAAAACAGTAAATATGTTGGTGACTTTGCCTAGGGGCAAACGACTATATTAATCAAGCCTGCTATGACCTGATAGTCAAATACTAGCCATCTATCAGGCAAACAGCGAGTGTAATTGGCAAATAGTAGCTGCATTTCCAGCAGTACGTACGGGCCTTTGCATTACCAGAATTTACAGCGAGCAAAGGAACGAACACTCAGATTCCATGCAGGCCAAATTGGCAAAACTATGGATTGCCAGCAGAGGCCATTGTTGAATAACTATGGTGGATAACGAACGTGAGAAAGCTCAAGGTAAATTTTGCTTGAAAGCCATCGAGGGTTCTTCAGACCTATGCAAGCGGCAAAGGATGGGGAGCCATTAACACAGTCTAGAGCTGTGGGGGCAGATGGAATGAGCAGGAGTCTATAATTCCCCAATACATGGAATCAATTACCCAGAATTGTTGGGGGCACAATTTGGACTCAAGGGTTTCTGTATTTGTCGAACATCATTTGGCACTGGTGTATCAAGATGAATATCTGGGAAATCTACGAGGTAGATATAACACGGTGACAGATGCTGGATCACGAATGTTTAATAACAACACAGAATGGATGTTGAATCAGGCAGTATTTAACAAAATAACTACACGATTTGGCATACCAGATATTGATCTGTTTGCATCTAGACTAAACCATCAGTTACCCAGATATGTGTCCTGCAAGCAGGATCCAGGAGCAAAGGCAGTGGATGCTTTCTCCCTCAATTGGGGAGGATTGTTTATGTATGCTTTTCCGCAAATTTGTCTCACAAACCGATGCTTGACCAAAATCAAGCAAGACTAAGCCACAGGCATATTGGTAGTGCCAGATTGGCCTACTCAAGCCTGGTTCCCAAAATTTTTGGGAACTATAGTCCAGCCAGTTATGGCTGTACCCAAGAGCAGGGACCTCCTAGTGAACCCAGTTACAGGGAGTAATCATCCACTACACGAACGTATTAACTTGTTGGTCTGCAGATTCTGAGGAGGCCATTTCAAGGCATAGGACTGTCCGAACAAATACAACACAGTTCGGATAACAGATGTCTTGGAGTTTCCTATCAACTCTGTACTATAACTATAAACAAAGTTATAGTGCAATCTATAGTGCCAGAGGCGCACTCTCCTCCTATCTGATGCTGGAAGCAGGGCACGGGTCGATAGGAACGCACCCCTTTACAACAAAATTCATGAAGGGAATTTACAATTTAATACCTCTAAGACCAAGGTACACGGACACATGGGATGTGAGCGTGGTACTAACCCTACTTTGACAGTGGGGACCGCCTATAACTAACCCTGAAGGTGGTATGCTGACAAAGAGTCCAGACACTGCAAAAGCTACGGTTGGACCACATGACCACCAATATGAACAACATAACATTCGTAATCAGGAACCTGATAAAACATAGCAGGCCAGGAATGCCAGGGATGGAGATCCAGTTCTTGGCATATCCAGAGGACCTACGGTTGTGTGTGTGGTAACATACTAACACCACTATCTGAGAGTTACGGAGAACCTCAGAGGCTCAGAACAATCGGTCCTCATCAGCCATAAAAAAAATATATTTAAAAACCACACCAGAAGGTGTCAACTCAAACCATCTCCAGATGGTCAAAGGGGGTAATGGCGGTAACAGAGTGAACATTTATATGGTTAAATCTCACTCCACCAGGGCTGCATCTACGTCGGCAGCAAGAGCAATGGACGTGCATCTTGACGACATCCTAGTGGCTGCAGGATGGACGAATGAAATAACGGTCCACCGGTTTTATAACAAACCTATAACCGGACTGGGGGTGTTTGCACGTACCATTTTAAGTTCTGTCCCTTAGTTTACCCCCAAGGTTGGGAGGGGTAACTAGTTTTTAAAAACTTTTCTTTCATTTAAAACATCAGTGTCTTTACTTAACTACGTAATGGCTGAGTGCTTTAATGATTACACGCATCCATGGTCAATCCATTCAGTGTGGGACGCCTGGATTCGTAACCGGCGTAAAATCACAGAGCTTTGAAATCTTCACGTAGTCACTCACGTGACTCTGAAGTAAAATAGTAAGATTAAACAAGAACTTACCAGTTTGAAGTTTGATCTTGATTTTATGAGGAGTTACAATGAGCGATTATGTGCCCTCCGCTCCCACCCTCATACTATCAAGGTCACATGGAAGTTCTAGTTTCTTCAATCTTACTATTCTCAGGTCTTCTTTTTATCTGTGATTTAACACCGCTGCTTTGAAGATTGACGCGCACGCAGACGGACGGCCCTTCTTCACGTAATCGCTCATCGTAACTCCTCATGAAATCAAGATCAAACTTCAAGCTGGTAAGTTCTCGTTTAATCTTACTATTATATTTTAAAAGGAGAAAGATTCTGAGCAATATAAATATATTTTGTTCATTAAATGAGGTACACAATTCTGCGTGGAACCCACAGAGTTTTAGCAAGATTAGCCTAGGAAAGAGCTAACGGGGAATGCATCAGCATCAGAACAGAATCAGCAGATTCGGCACCAGCTGGGTCCGAATGAAATAACAAGGGAAATTGATGTGGCCTGCTGCACATCAACGAGACCAATTGTAGACTCGGCGACTGTTGTGCTGAATGCCAGTGTTTAGTCCACCAGGCCTACTGGATCTCCTGGTTCCTAACTGTTTTAACTCCCCTTCCAATTACCATACCAACCTTTCCATCCTGGGGCCACATCCATTTCCAGCACAAGGTCACATGCAAACAAGAGGAACAGCACCTCATATTCTGTTTGGGTATTTTACAGCCCAACAGTATGAACATTGAATTCTCCAATTTTAGGTAACTTCTAACAAACCCCCCTACTACCATCAGTTTGAAGGCAGCTTCCTTCTTGAAACATCATCTGTCACAATGCTCCAGGCCACCGTTTAGTGCTCCATGCAAGTTTCCAGCATCTGCAGTTCCTTATGCCAACAAGTGTTAAAGTTTCAGGGCAATGATATCATCAATCATACATGCCATTTGTGACGGTGGGGAAACTCGAAAGGACAGATCTTCCATAGTCATGGAGTCCAACTTGCCCTCACTGATCTACATCCCATCTACACTAGTGAAATGATGTGACTTTGCCGACAGCCATAAACATTATTAAAATCTGGTCAAGAAGCAGCAACAACTTTTGTAACAATTGCAATGATAAACTCCACAGTTACAAGGCTGTTGGAATTTGCTAATCATTTTTAATCTGTTTATGTGACAACCAATTTGAACCCCTTCGGCTGGTGGACAGGTTCATATTATTAATGTTCACTAAACATTGTAAATATAATCATAAAATTGTGCTGGCTATCATATATTTGGATTCAAGGCACAACAACTTCTCCCGGAAGATCTTGTGAGCTTGACCTATACTTGTTCCAACTCCAGATCTTCCCCATTTACAGCTCATTCATTCAAAAGAGATTTGAATTTCAAAAGAAATGAGAATTTTAAAAGAAATTAGAATTTTAAGCTTTTTTTCCCCATTTTCTAACAAGCATTCATGGTTGCTGTGAAATTGAACTATAGAAGCTGATGCATAAGTGCCACAATGTTGTCATTGTAACACAAGCAAACAAGGCCAAATCACTTTTTCTTGCGCTATTCCAGCAAGCCTCCCATGGAAATAATCAGAAGCACTGCAAGACATCTCCTTTCTTCTCTGGGACTAAATACCTATACTTATTGCAGATAGGTATGCAATAAATTTGTAATTCAAATTTATGGCATACCTACACACAATCTACTTCTACAATTGCTTTACCTTTTGAAACACCGCTCAATTGGATGTGGCATGACAACAATGTATCCTGTGTAATTTCATGGGATGTTACAACATATATTTTGTAATATTAATATTATAATAATGTGCAATTGTTATTCTAGATAATGCCAATCAAATTCAGAGTCTGTTTAGTCTTTCAATTGAATACTTATTAATTAAACAAGGATTGGGGCCCAGGTGTATTGTTGGCCCAACTATGAGGTTGGCTTGAACATTTCTAATTTTGAGAGTAAATATTCACAAAAAAGTTTAGCATCTGGATGAATTGCCCACAAAGTATCAGTCTCAGTGCTGGATGGATATGTTCCTTTTAAGGGGTATCAATCAGGTGCTTGAAAAAGGAATCAAATCCTTATAAATGTCAATTACAAAATATTTAATGGAATTCAGCTGTAAACAAATTAGGACAAATAATTTTAAAGCTAACTACAGGACATACTATTTGAGATGAATGATTTTACTCGGAGTAATTTTCAATGCACGTTTTAAAGTAATTCAACTCAAGAAATAGGACCTGGAAACCTTCGATAAGAGGATTCCTTCAATGAATTTACAAGCGTAAATTAATTGATTTGTGCCCAGTAACCAGCAAAGAACAAGTCAATTATATGTTTATAGACAAAAATGCTGGAGAACCTTCAGACTGAAGAAGGGTCTTGACCCGAAACGTTGCCTATTTCCTTCGCTCCATAGATGCTGCCTCACCCGCTCAGTTTCTCCAGCATTTTCGTCTACCCTCGATTTTCCAGCATACGCAGTTCCTTCTTAAACTCTATGTTTATCCTTGTTTTATCACAACATTTCATTTTAAAGTAGTTCAAATAGTTTGTGAATAATTCTGTCTTATGGGGGAAACACATGTAAAGCAGAATTATTAAAAGTCAGACCTATACAATATCAAAGACATTCCATCAAAATAAACTGATACTATTATTCATTTCAGACTAGCAGTAAAATCATAGGATACGTTTCATCAGGATTTATTTAGTACTTTCCTTTAGAAAAATTGTCTTGAGTTGCAAACTACTAAAATTAAAGTGACAATTTAGGTCCATTTAGGTTGTCAATTGAAATACAGGTATTTTCATGAAACAAATGTGTGCAGTGTCTTCAAAGTATCAATCTTTATTATCCAAATGTACAGAGAAATCAAGAGTTGGTTATTTTTGTGGGAATGTTCAATATTTCGACATTGGGCAATTTTCTCTCAGAATATCAATTCACAAATCTTTCCAGGTGTCATCCTGCAGATGTTCATTGACAAATTAGATTTTTCCCAAAGACACAGGAAATTGTAGATGCTGGAATTCTGAGCAAAATACAAAGGACTAAAGGAACTAAGCGGGTCAGGATGGCATCTGGATACACAGGCAACGTTTTGCATCCGGATACTTCTTCTCATTTAGTGTTAAATCAGACACTATATCTATATATTACTAAAACTCTGATCTTGACCGCTTTTGGCCCACTGTGCAGCGATTTCCGACAGAACGCCGCCACCTACGGCCATCATTTTTGGCCACCTTGCTCAGAGCCCCTCTCCGCCTTGCGGCTGCGGAGGATTTTTCCCATCGATGACAAAGAGAGATATTAATGTTTTTAAAAACATCACCATTCTCTCTGCTGCCCCTGCTGGAGGGAGGGGGAGGGACTATAAAATCAGGAAGTGGTGTGCCTCACTCAATCTCTGCAAGATGCATGAAGCCAAAGGGTCACGTCTCTCTGAGCTCTGAATACCACTGAACAAATGTCTACTTAACTGTGAGTACCCTTAATGTGGTTTGAAAATAAAAATATGGTTTGTTTGAAGTAAAAAGGCACTGCCTGCAAATGATTGTTTGGGTGCTTTTGCTTGAAGTTGAAAGGCACTACTTACTGCAAATGGTGGCTTGGGTGCTTTGGCTTGAAGTTGAAAGGCACTACTTACTGCAAATGGTGGCTTGGGTGCTTTGGCTTGAAGTTGAAGTATAAAACCCGGAATGTGGGTGTGGCTCAGTCTCTGCATGTAGAGGGAGGGAGAGGTCACAACTCTGTCTGAGCTGTGAATCAACTGAGCACACTGAATGTCTACTGAACTGAGTTTGGAGTTTGGTGTTTTGTGTGGTTTTATAGTGGTTTCACCCTGCATGAAATGGTATGAAACTGCATTTGAATTTGGTGGCCTTGCACCTTGCTTGAAATGGAATGAAACTGCACTTGAATTTGGTGGCCTTGCACCCTGCTTGAAGTGGAATGAAACTGCACTTGAATTTTGTGGCCTTGCATCCTGCTTGAAGTGGTATGAAACTGCACTTGAATTTGGTGGCCTTGCACGTTGCTTGAAGTCTAGTAATCTTATATGTTTCAATAAGATACCCTCTAATCCTTCTAAACTCCAGAGAATACAAGCCCAACCGCTCCATTCTCTCAGCATACGACAGTCCAGCCATCCCGGGAATTAACCTTGTAAACCTACGCTGCACTCCCTCATTAGCAAGAATGTCCTTCCTCAAATTAGGGGACCAAAACTGAAGACAATACTCCAGGTGTGGTCTCACTAGGACCTACCAACTGCAGTAGGACGTAGTCGCTCCTATACTCAACTCCTCTTGTTATGAAGGCCAACATGCCATTCGGTTTCATCACTGCCTGCTGTATCTACATGCTTACTTTCATTGACAGATGAACAAGGACCCCCGAATCCCGTTGTACTTCCCATTTTCCCAACTTGACACCATTTAGATAGGAATCTGCCTTCCTGATTTTGCTACCAAAGTGGATAACCTCACATTTATCCACATTAAACTGCATCTGCCATGCATCTGCCCACTCAACCAACCTGTACGTCACCCTGCATTCTAATGTTACTTTGAATCCCTTCATCTAAATCATTGATGTATATTGTAAATAGCTGCAGTCCCAGCGCCGAGCCTTGCGGTAACCCACTAGTCACTGCCTGCCATTCTGAAAGGGACCCGTTAATCCCTACTCTTTGTTTCCTGTCTGCCAACCAATTTTCTATCCATATCAGCACTCTACCCCCAATCCCATGTGCCCTAATTTTGCCAATTAATCTCCTAAGTGGGACTTTATCGGATTATTTCTGGAAGTCCAGGTACACAACATCCACTGGCTCTCCCTTGTCCATTTTCCCAGTTACATCCTCAAAATATTCCAGAAGATTATTCAAGCATGATTTCCCCTTCGTAAATCCATGCTAACTTGGACCGATCCTGTTACTGCTATCCCAATGTGCCGCTATTTCATCTTTTATAATTGATTCCAGCATCTTCCCCACCACCGATGTCAGGCTAACTGGTCTATAGTTCCCTGTTTTCTCTCTCCCGCCTTTCTTAAAGAGTGGGATAAAATTAGCTACCCTCCAATCCACAGGCACTGATCCTGAATCTATAGAACATTGGAAAATTATCGCCAATGCATCCACAAATTCTAGAGCCACTGCCTTAAGTACCCTGGGATACAGACCATCAGGCCCTAGGGACTTATCAGCCTTCAGTCCCATCAGTCTACCCAACACCATTTCCTGCCTCATGTGGATTTCCTTCAGTTCCTCCGTCCCTCCAGACCCTCTGTTCACTAGTATATCAGTAAGATTGTTTGTGTCCTCCTTAGTGAAAATGGATCCAAAGTACCTGTTCAACTCATCTGCCATTTCCCTGTTCCCCATATTAAATTCACCTTTGCAGGTGTCTCAATTTTTATAATTAAACTCGACCATATGGGACCCGTTGGGTCCCTGTCACATGGGAGGCCTGGTCCCCAAATGCCACCCATTCTCCCAACACAATATACGACCACTCACCCATAGCCCCCATGGGAGGCCTGGTCCCCCAAAGCAACCCATTCCCCAAAGCAATATTCCAACTGCGCAGGGGCAGCTTCCTCTTATACACCCTCCCTCTTTTTAGACTTTAAATAAAGCCAATTGCACTTGCTGCCAGGACTCTGTGTCCTGTGATTTGCAAACTTGTATCAAGCAGGGCCAGCAATTGGATTTGGATTGTTTACAGTGAGAAGTTAAGTGAAAAGTTAAATTTGTAAAGTTAAAAATGTGAATAACTTGTAAAATATACCATCATCTGAATGAAACTTGATACATTACACCTCTGGACAATGGTGAGTAAGGTGGTCTAAAAATTGTAGCACTCTCCTATACTATTTTGGTGTAATTCAGGCATTACCCACGGACACGCAGATAGACACGCAGACTCACAACCAAACAAGGTGAGATTGTTAGTAATATATACTAGATCAACTGTGACCCGTTGGGTCCCTGTCACAAGGCCTGGTCTCCAATGCAACCTTTTTCCCCAATGGAATATTCCGCCACTCATCCATAACCCCTACGGGAGGCCTGGTACCGCAACGCAACCCGTTCCCCAAGTCAATATTCCACCACTCACCCATTTCCCCAACACAACCCATTCCCCCAACGCAATATTACGCTACTCACCCATAGCCCCCACGGGAGGCCTGGTCTCCCAACGCAACCCATTCCTCAAGCCAATATTCCAACACTCACTTGTTTTCCCCAATGCAACCTGTTCCCCCAACACAAAATTCCACCACTCACACATAGTGCTCAACTGCGCAGGGGCTGCTCATTTCACTTATTCACCCTCCCTCATTTTAAAATTAAAAAAAAAACCTATTGCACTTGCTAGGGCTAGCAGGACTTAGTATACTTGGATAGCAATATTGTTGCAAGCAGGGCATCAATCCCATTTGACAGCATAGCTGTAAGCTCAGGGAATAGATTTTTTCTCAAATTAGGGTTTTGTAAATTTTGAAATGTTAATAACTTGTAAAATACAAGATCAATCTGAATGAATCTTGATACACTACACGACAAGACAATTGTGAGTAAGGTGGTGAGTAAATTTTACCGCTATCCTGTACCGTTTTTGCATTGTTCATAAAATGCTGGCAAACAAACAAATACGCTCACTCACAGACAAGATGAGAGTTTTAGCAATATATAGATAGATGGCTTGCCGCAAAGGGAATTTGGTGAGACAAAGCATTGTTACTAATTAAAGCTGCTTTGCCAATACAGTATATTACCTAAAGGCATCAACCAATTACAAATATCAAATGCCCATTTGCCAAGAAGTGTAAGAAAAATGTGATAACCCTACTATTTTTTGCATGTCACTATTTACATAGTAATCGATTATTCACTTTCATGTATAGCATGCAATTCCATGCATTATCGCAGGAATCTGTTATCCATTTACAGACTTTAATACATATTGTGCATTGTATATTTTGCACGTCTGAATCAACCATAATTCCATGCCATCTGACTTTGTTTGAATTACTCTGTACGTGTGTAAATAATAGCGCCCGAAACGTTGCCTATTTCCTTCGCTCCATAGATGCTGCCTCGCCCGCTGAGTTTCTCTAGCACTAAATAGATGGGACAGCATGCCAGCACAGCAGTAGAGTTACTGCCTTACAGCGCCAGAGATCTGGGTTCGATCATAACTACGGATGCTCTCTGTACGGTGTTTGTACATTCTCCCTGTGATCCGGGATTTATTTGGGTGCTTCAGTTTCCTCCCCCTCTCCAAAGATGTACAGGTTTGTAGGTTAATTGGCTTTGATAAAACTTGTAAATTGTGTGTAGGATAGTGTTAGTGTGCAGTGCTGGTCGGCGTGGACTTGGTGGGCTGATGGGCCTGTTTCCATGTTGTCTTTCTAAACTCTAAATTAAAAGATGCTGTTTTCATATGGTTACGCCAATTTTGTGGTGACAGATATTGGACGCACAGTATGCTAATTCTGTAGACAGATAGGTGGTCCTCAGGAATCTTAGCAGTCACAATATGTTAAATAACGATGATGAAGGAAGCAGGCCATTGTTAGCTGTTTGTTGGGTGAAAACGAGAAGCTGGTGCGACTTGGGTGGGGGAGGGATAGAGAGAAAGGGAATGCCGGGGTGACCTATAGTTGGAGAAATCAATATTCATTCCACTGGGCTGTAAGTTGTAAGCCCCACCCGTCTCATTAGCTTCTCGTTTTCACCCATCAAACAGATAACAATGACCTTTTTCCTTTATCATCAATACTTTTTTGCATAGCTTTTATTCATTATTCTTTATGTTTCCACATCATCATGTATATCTCTTGTTTCCCTTATCCCTAACCAGTCCGAAGAGGGGCTTGACCCAAAACGTCACCCATTCCTTCTCTCCAGAGATGATGCCTGTCCCATTGTGTTACTCTAGCTTTTTATGTCTATCTTTGGTTTAAATTGGCATCTACAGTTCCTTCCTACACAATATATTGTTATCCAATGAACAGGATTTTAAGATTTTGGTACTCCATCCAAATGATATTGACTGGTTCCTCAAACTGCACCTCACAGACAACTTGACAACCTTCAAACTACAGGAGAATCTTCACTGCCTTGAGTTCCATCACAGTTAGCACTGAAAAGGATTCTTGGCTCAAAACCAGGACTCACTTAATGGAAATGACAGGGAGATCCAGGAGTTTGTTAATTGCAAACAAAATACTACGGCATCAAACGAATGAAAAGAATAACCTTCAGGGGTATCTGAAGACCTGGGTCCAACAGAAAAACCGTGAGTAACAGGACAGGTTGTGGGTGGAAAGGCTGCAGGAGGTTCAGTAACCGGCCAGTAATCATGAAGTGCACAAATTGATTAGAGCTATGAAGACAATCTACAGTGCACACTGAGCACCTACCCCCCCCCCCCCCCCCCCCCCCCCCACCCCCCCACACACCGAACCCACTCTTCCCACTGGTATGAGCAAATAATGAAGGCAAACACAGCAAGGATAGAGGCAGAAAGCAGCTTCCAGAAGGAACACATCAAACATCTCATCTATGAATCTGATCTTAGAAACAATGAAACATAGAATTTAGGTGCAGGAGGAGGCCATTCGGCCCTTCGAGCCAGCACTGCCATTCATTGTGATCATGGCTGATCTTCCCCAATCAATAACCCGTGCCTGCCTTCTCGCCATATCCCTTGATTCCACTAGCCCATAAACCTCTATCTAACTCTCTCTTAAATCCATCCAGTGACTTGGCCTCTTGATGTGAGTACTCGAGTTACTGGGACTAACTTGTCACCACTCATGATTGGCCAGAAATCCATGTCCAGATACCATCTAAAAATAATAAGGTCTCGGCAGCAGATAGTAATCCTGTCAAAGTTTTTGAACGACGAAGGGGGACTTCCTTCACACATTCACTACCTCAATCCAGTTATCCTGTCACTGTACCTGAACATGACCACATTCAGAGCACAAGCTCCATGCCATTGTACACTCATTCTCTGAAACATTCCCATTAAGCAAACTTCCCCCACTGTACAAGATCACTCTCTGCCAATATGGAACATTTTAAATGCTTCTCACATCTCAGGAGTTGCCTCTCAATGAAGGTAAACTCTGCTGATGAATTTCGAGTGCATCCTGTGCGAAGATTTAAAAACAAAATCCAGCACAAATATTA
Source organism: Leucoraja erinaceus (assembly GCF_028641065.1). NCBI lineage: Eukaryota > Metazoa > Chordata > Chondrichthyes > Rajiformes > Rajidae > Leucoraja > Leucoraja erinaceus. The sequence continues at coordinate 62,183,709 of NC_073384.1, read as the reverse complement.
TGGTCTACCTGTGTGCCGCTGAGAAATGGATCATTTATTCCAGATATTGCAAAGGGATGGAAAATCCCACTGATATACCTCCAAATCCACGAGCAATAACAAACCAATATCCGCATTGGGGCCACATTTATTCCTAGTCAGTTTCAAAGAGCAAGCCACATTATTTGGAAGCCATACTCCCGAAGCAGGCACTCTGTTCTGAGCTCCATCATGGCAAGAGATTACCAGTGGATAGGGGAAACAATTCAAGATTGTTGACAAGCTGTCCAGAAAAATAGAAAGAAACGTTCCCACAGGTACACAAGAATCCAAACAAACAGAAGCAACAATCAGGATGGCATTGCGAACCTTGAGTCCACGGAACAACATCACAAAGAAACATGGCATCAATTACTGAAATGCATCACTTCTCAAATTATCCTCCAGTGTGCCCTTCCGGGTTCCTCATTGGACTTAGCAGTCCGTTTAGATCCAAAGAATGCAGGTGGAAGCATTCATCATCACTGCTGAAATACTGGTGAAGAAAAAAAGATTTGAACTGCAATGAGGTAAAGGATAAATGAAATATAAGCTTCATGCAGGTGGCTTAGCCATAAGAATGAAAGACGTATTTAAATGTGACATTTAGTACCTTGTATTGCCCCATTGACAATTAAATGCTTTTGAAGTATTTCCATTGTTGCAAATGCACCTAAATATTCATCTATTTGTCTAACATTTAAAAAAAAAAGTGAGATTAGTGTTCTTGAAGATGACTATGAATCAGTCAAGACTGCACAAATATATTAAACTTTTTTAACTAATGGAATGTGCTTTTATCTACTTGTTTTCCATTGAAGAGACTGTGCTAATGAATTGAACACCTTCAACTGGGAACAACATGTGCATCCGTTCCAAGCATCTTGGCTTATTTTCATCACATATCTTGTACACTTACTGTAGCAGAGAACATAGTGTTGCACAAAAGCAGGTTATTGGACTCAATCAATAAATGCCAGTGTTTATTCAAGTCTCTCACATTTAGAAACATAGAAAAATAGGTGCAGGAGTAGGCCATTCGGCCCTTCGAAACAGCACCGCCAATCAATATGATCATGGCTGATCATGCAGAATCAGTACCCCGTTCCTGCTTTTTCCCCCTATCCCTTGATTCCTTTAGCCCTAAAAGCTAAATCTAACTCTTCCTTGAAAACCTCAATTCATGAAATCATGTAATAAAATATTGTATTGTAAATATTGTACATGGTTATTCATTCATTTGCTGCTGGTAAGAACTGACCTTCAAGAGACTGACAGGTGTTCCCTAAGACCATAAGGCATAGGAGCAGAATTTAACCATTCGGCCCATCTAGTCTGCTCCACAATGGCTGATCTAATTTCCCCTCTCAACTCCATTCTCTTTGCTTCTCCTCGTAATCTTTGATGCCCTTACTAATCAAGAACCTATCAATCGCCAAGCTAAAATACCCAATGACTTGGCCTTCACAATTTCACAGATTCACCATCTTCCCTCTAAAGACATTCCTCCTCTTCGCCATTTGAAAGGCTGTGCTCCCAGGTCCGAGACTCTTCCACTGTTGGAAACATACTCGCTACATCCACTCTATCTAGGCCTTTCATTTTCTGATAGGTCTCAAAGAGATCCCCCCCCACCCCCCCCCCCCCCCCCCCCCCCCCCCCCCTCTCATCCTTCTAAACTCCTCTCATTAGTTGATAGGTTTCAATGAGATCGCCCCTCATTTTTCTAAACTGTGTCTGTTTAATAACTGTATACGTTCTTCAAAGCTAATTCCAGGGATTGGAGTTTCATTGAACATCCCATGGACATGTTATGCAAACAAAATAAATAGCAGAATAGGATTTACAAAAATTCTTCGTTTGTCTCCAAAGACAAAAGATAAGTATCTTTTCATCATTAGCTTAACTGCTAAAGTTCTACATTTCAAATCTAAATTGCAAATAGGAGAATGTTATTTAAAAAAAGCTAATTATGTCAAATTTATGAAGGTTTATATTCAAGAAATTGTATAGAGAATCCACTGCCATTTAAATGTATGCTTTGCATTGTTTAATAAATGCTGAAAGTAATAAAATTCAATCCTGTGATCCAAGCAGTTAGGTAATCAAAATTAAATGTGATTTACCCACTAAGTTCCTATCTGAATCGTGATCTCAACTATATTTAACTCACTCTCCAGAGGAGATGGCAGTCAGCTTGCAGTCATCCCGTTTTTATACGAGCATTGTTTTTAAGTTGGTCAGATGATTTTTGGCAACACATAAGACTGCTCTTTGTTAATTTTGGAATCTTCTTTTGTGGGGCATGGCAATGGAGTATTCCCCTCCCTGCTCCTCACCCCCGTCCTGTCCCTTCATTGCTGCGACATGCTCTGGAACATTAATCACCATACTTACCCAAGTGACTTGGATTGATCACCACAGGATGATATTGCTTCACCTCACAGAAAGTGAACCAGTGCAGGCCCGTACGAAGCTTTTCAAAAAGGGGGGTGGCATGACAGGATTACAAAAAACTTAATGTGAAATAGTGTGCGCGCTGTGCACATCAGGAGCGCGAAGCGTGAAGACCCACTTAAGGGCCCTGGAAGCTCAGGGGTTTTAGATGCGCTCTGGTGCATTCTGAGCCTTATTTTGGAGCATTTTTGCACCAAATCTATGACCAATATTTCAGAAATTACCAGGAATCTGAGAGGTAGCTTTTTCACACAAAGGGTGCTGGGTGTATGTAACGAGCTGCCAGAGGAGGTAGTTAAGGCTGGGACTGTCCTAATGTTTAATAGACATTTGAACACGTACATGGATAGGACAGATTTAGATGGATATGGGCCAAACGCGTGTGAGTGGGACTAGTTTAGATGGGACATGTCGGTCTGTGTGGGCAAGTTGGGCTGAAGGGCCTGTTTCCACGCTGCATCATTCTATGACTAAAATGTGAAGAAGAAAAATGCATGTAGATAAGTAGAGCAGATTTGAAATGTAAAGGCAGATAGAGGTTTATGGGTGGAAAGCAACATAGGAAAGGAGGGGGAGAGTGGGCTTGGGCAGATGGGTGAAGGGAAAAATAGTCACAAAGTGCTGGAGTAAACTCAGTGGGTCAGGCAGCATCTGCGGAGAATATGAATAGGCGACGTTTCACAGAGTGCTGGAGTAACTCAGCGAGTCACACAGCATCTGTGGAGAACATGGATAGGTGACATGTCACAGAGTGCTGGAGTAACTCAGTGAGTCAGGCAGCATCTCTGGAGAAAAGGTATAGATTATAGTTTGGGTCAAGACCGTTCTTCAGTAATATTCATGATGTGACATGCATAGACATTCCTGAATGTTACCCAAACCATCGTGAGCTACTTTGTTATGGTGTTTGCCCTCTCCTATAACATCTCTGCTGCCTTGGGTGATGCAGGACAGGACACAAGCTTTGGGACACACGGTGTGAAGCTGTTGCCGTCTGTCCCAGCCTGGTAAAAACCTGGATGAAGTGGATTTGGAGAGGATGTTTCCACTAGTGGGAGAGTCTAAGAACATTGGCCACAGCCTCAGAATTAAAAAAACATTCCTTTAGGAAGGAGATGAGCAGAGGGTGATGAACTGTGGAATTCATTGCCACAGCCAGCTGTGGAGGTCAAGTCAGTGGATATTTTTCAGGAGGAGATTGATAGATTCTTGATTGATACGGTTGTCAGAGGTAATGGGGAGAAGGCTGGAGAATGGGTTTGAGAGGAAAAGATAGAGTCATAGAGTGATACAGTGTGGAAACAGGCCCTTCGGCCCAGCTTGTGCACCTCTGCACTAGGCCACCTGCCCACATTTGATCCATATCCCTCCGAACCTGTCCTATCCATGTACCTGTTTCTTAAATGTTGCAATAGTCCCTGCCTCAACTACCTCCTCTAGCAGCTTGTTTCATACACCTACCACCCTTTGTGCGAAAAACACACCCCACAGATTCCTATTAAATATTTTGCCCTTCACCTTAAACCTATGTCCTCTGCTCCTCGATTCACTTACTCTGGGCAAAAGACTCAACCATATCTATTCAAATCATGATTTTATACACCTCTATTCAATTATCCCTCATCTTCCTGTGCTCCATGAAATAGAGTCCCAGCCTAATCAACCTCTACCTATATCTCTGGCTCTCTAGTCCTGGCAACATCCTCATAAATCTTCGCTGTACCCTTTCCAGTTTGATGACATCTTTCCTATAACATGGTGCCCAGAACTGAATACAATACTCTGAATGCGGCCTCACCAACTTCTTATGCAACTGCAACATGACCTCCCAACTTCTATACTCAGCCTGACCCGCTGAGTTACTCCAGCACTCTGTGAAACGTCACAGAACAGGGCAAGATTAGCAAGTTTGCTGATGATACAGAAGTGAGTGGTTTTGCAGATAGTGAAGATGGTTGTGAAAGATTGCAGCAGGATCTGGATCAATTAGCCAGGTGGGCAGAGGAATGGTTGATGGTTGCATGGTTCCTTGAAGGTCGTGTCGCAGGTATATCAGGTGGTCAAAAAGTATTTTGGCACTTTGGCCTTCGTCAGTCAGAGTATTGAGTATAGAAGTTGGGAGGTCATGTTGCAGTTGTATAAGACTTTGGTGAGACCGCATTTAGAATATTGTGTTCAGTTCTGGGCACCATGTTATAGGAAAGATGTCAAACTGAAAAGAGTACAGAGATCCCCATCCTGGATCAGTCCAATCAGGGTTGTGTCATCCGCAAACTTGAGAAGCTTGACAGAGGTGTTTGTGGAGGTGCAGTCATTGGTGTGGCGAGAGGAGAGGAGAGTACGCATCTTGCGATGCCCCTATGCTGAGCGTTTGCGGGTCCGAGATATGCTTTCCCACCTCACATGCTGCTTCCTGTCTGTCAGAAAGGTGGTGATCCACCGACAGAGCAGTTCAGGCACAGTCAACTCAGAAAGTTTGGAGTGTAGTAGCTCTGGCACAATGATGTTGAATGCAGAGCTAAAATCAATATAACAAAATCCTCGCATAGGTTCGCTGGCGGTGTAGGTGCTGGAGGATGAAGTGCAGGCCCAGATTGACTGCGTCATCCACAGATCTATTGGCCCAATATGCAAAATGCAGATGGTCCGGCAGAGGGATTGTGGTATTTTTCAGCTTGGCCAGCACAAGCCTTTCAACGGTCTCCATGACTACAGAGGTCAGTGCGACAAGCCTGTAGTTATTAAGACCAGTAATCCTTGCCTTTTTGGGTACAGGGACAATAGTGGAGACTTTGAAGCAGGCAGGGACAGTACATCTTTGCAGGGACTGGTTAAAAATGAGTAATTGGGTGTGAAGTGGTGATTGGAGTGGGGTGGGTGTGGAAGGGCCCAGTCTTTGCAGACTGAGGTCAGGTTGTGAGTGGGTATGGAGTGTTGGTTGGGGTGGGAAAGGGTCCACTCTTTTCATACTGGAGTCTTGCCTTAAGTAGGTGTGAAGTGGTGAATGGGAAGGAGAGGGTGCAGGGTCCATTCTTTGCAGACTAGGGTCTGGCTGTGTTTGTTGGGGAGGCGGTACCAGGGTTACGTTTCTGATTTTCAAACCTGCAGTAAAACTCATTCAGGTTGTTCGTCAGCTGACGATTGTCCAAAGAGCGGGGGGCTTTCCTCTTATAGCTGGTGATTTATTGCATGCCCTTCCAAACTGAAGAAGAGTCATTAGCTGAGAACTTGCTCCTCAACTTCTCAGAGTACCTTTCCTTGGCAGCTCCGATTCCTCTTCTCAGCTCTTTATCGATTAGTCTATATATTACCTATTTAACGATTAGGCTATTGGCTTCTTTTTGCCCAACGCCCCCCCCCCCCCCCCGATCTCGAAATGGAAATGTTACATCTGTATATAATTATCCCATTAAAATGTGTATTTATGTCACAAACTATGGAATTCATATTTGTCTGTATTGTTATCAAGGAAAAGAAAGCAGTTCCAATTGTTTGATATTATTTGATATTGTTTAATATTATTCATATGGAGGAGAAAATATAATAGCTCTAAAACCTACCTTAATTTTGCAATCTCACTAAAGATAATCCCCCTTTCCCTCTTCCCTCCCCCATTTCTCTCTCCCCTCCCTTCCCCTCTCTCTCTCCCCCTCCCCCCTCTCACATCCCCCCCCTCTTTCTTGGCGAAGATGAAGGTGGCGCGGGCCCAGCGGGCGGGGGGGATGAAGGTGGTGTGTGCCCAGCGGGGGTGGCGTGGACCCAGCGGGGGTCAGTGGGGGTGGCGTGGGCCCAGCGGGGGTGGGGGTGGCGTGGGCCCAGCGGGGGTCAGCAGAGGTGGCGTGGGCCCAGCGGGGGGAAGCAGGGCTGGCGTGGGCCCAGCGGGGGTGGCGTGGGCCCAGCGTGGGTCAACGGGGGGGGTCTGGTGTGGGGGGAAGATGGCTTGGGCCCTGGCGGCAGGGGGGGGGGGGGGGGGGGGGGGGAGGGCAGCAGTCTCCGCCGCACCGGCATCTGGTGTTGGGGTTACAGCCGTTGGATTCAGATTCAGCCACTCTTGCACGGCGACGGGAGAACAGAGAACTGGCCGTTTCCAAAATGGAAACGTTGATTTTTTTTTTTTTTTTTTTTTTTTTTTTTTTTTTTGTTTTTTTTAGGGGGGGGGGGGGGGGGAGGGGGGGGAGGTCGCACCCAACACACACCCACTTCGGACGGCCATGCAGTGGCTTATTAATAATGGCATGCAGATAAAAATTGAAATGACCCCATTTTGCTGCAGAACTTGATGGAAAACCATTGGCAGTTCAAATCAGCAACCTCATCAGCATGAGAGATTTTTACTGAGCCATGCGCGATTTATAAACAATTGATATCTTATTCTATTGCACTCAGTGCCCAGGTTCAATATTGATCCTATAAACTTATAAGCCTTCTCAGTGAAGTAAGATACACATAAAAAAGCTATTCTAATATTTCTCACTTGCATTAATGAGTGATCTGAAATAAGCATCGCATCAGAAAATGAACAAACATTTACCAGTGGTTAATAGGTTTTCCATGCAGACCACCAGAGGATGCAAATGTTACAGTCTCCGTCCACATTATTATGGTACAACAATGCCACATTGACAGTTTATACAATAATGATTGAATTCTCCTGTCAGAAACTGAGGCAGATGTACAATTGATCATCCTGATTCCTATTGACATGACAAATCTAACAATAGCGCACTGCCACTGATCTGGCAATTCATTCCCACGAGTGACCATACAGAGACATTTCCATGTTACAAGTGACACTTAATTATCAATACAAAATCAATTTAACAAACTACGCAAATTAATGTATTTATATTTAAATCATAACCATGTTTCCAAATGCGCTGTAAAGATGCTAAAGTGCAATAACGGACATCGACTTTCATGAATACATTCCAACAATAAATAACGTAGTGTCAAGCAAGGTAAGAATATTTAAAACATGTAAAGTGCTGTAACTATTTTATTACTGGACCATTAGACAATAATTAACACTTAAGGGAGCTAAACCTTCTGGTCACGGTGCAACTCTGAGTTCACCTGTGGCCCCAACCAACTAAAGTGACAGCATATAATGGCACCAAGGTAATGTCCATAATCCTGGTGTAGCCATGTGTTCAATACATCCACTGTGTTGCAGCAGGGATCAAATTATTGCATTTATCTCTCTGGATGTATCAGCCTGGTAATTGGATTTCACTTATTTTTGGTCTGCAAAGTGGGTCAAAGGACATTACAAGCAGTGTTTGGGTGATTTACACCTGAAATGTGCTCTAACGCTGGACACAGGAGACTCCCACCCGGTTCACATTCAACTGAATGAAGCTACCAACACTATTTTGCACACTAGTAGAAAGGCATCAGGCCTGAAAGACACATTCTCCCTGGCTGCCAGGCACATGAGGGCTGCCAGGATGATCATTGCTAATACGGAGAGACAAAGTGATTCTGTGAAGTTGATTGTAGGAGATTGGACATTCTCTGCAATTAGATACATGTCAGAAGGAGGATCTTATGAGTAGGGACTTCTGGAAACTTGCTTGTGTGATCATGTGAAAGGCATGCTAAGGGGTGGCTATGGTTCATTGTTCCTGATTTGAGGATCCTCAATCAAGCAATGCAGAATGACACGATGACCTAGAGGTCATTGCGAATAGATACAGCAAGCTACTTCAGTAATTGGATAGGAGCATCAATGATTGATGCTTTATAATCAGTACAAGTAGACTTGCAAAACAGCATGAGAAAAATTAATAAATCTCGTCTGGGGATTAGCCCTCGTTCCCCACTAACCAACCACATATTGCTGACTGCTGAAAATTCTGTACGTTATAGACTTCCTGAGGATGAAAGAGTTGCGTGTATTTTCTGAAAACATAGCATCGATCAAAGGGAAAGTCCCTCTGATGGTACACAGCATGGACATTGTAGCAGTGAAATCTTTTGCACCAGCATGGTGGCACAGCAGTAGAGTTGCTGCCTTACAGCGCTAGTGACCCAGGTTCGATCCTGGCCACAGGTGCTGTCTTTACAGAATTTGTACATTCTCCCTATGACCGCATGGGTTCTCCCCTGTTGCTCCGGTTTTCATATTCCAAAGACATTCTGGTTTGTCGGTTAATTAGCTTCAATAAAAATTGTAAATTGTCTCTAGTGTATAGGATAGTGCTAGTGTATGGAAAATGCTGGTCGGCATGGACTTGGGGAGCCAAAGGGACTGTTTCTGTCACTTTAAACTGAAGTATAAAAAAAGCAATTAAATGGTTTGGTTATTGAACAATATTCTTAAAGCCACATGAGTGCAATCAATGTCTATCTGGACTCACAGGACGTTGGCAATGCTGACAAATCACTGTGCTGAATGAAATCCAAAATGGTGCAATTATTTTTCAAAGAGTACATTGCTTGAATTACTACAGTAAATTGGGAGAGAAGTCAGAGAACTACTGTAGCATTAGGAAAGTTCTAGTGGCACGGATGCTGAGAATTAATTCAATTGTCATGTCTGGAAAAAATGACCCTGGAATAATATCAGGGGTCATCTTGCAGAATTCCACATAGCCCAGTGATGACAGCCATGAAAAAACACAACTTTTGGAATGAATACGTTTTTCTCAAAGATATTCAGGTAGGTTAGTGGTTTGAAGACTGTGGCAATATGGTCTTTGCTGATAGGAATGTACTGTACGTGCCTCCTGAGCAGAAGTTCACATGCATGGAGAATCATAGTCACCATTCGGATTCTGCCTGCTGTGGAGTGCTGACAGTGGTGGCACCCATTAAATGAATATTCTCTGCAGCTGAATGCTGGAGGGAAAAAAATAAATTATTGTTAGCTTAAACACACTGTGAAATTTGGAAGGTATCTAAGCAATTTGTTGTCAACTCTGAGGCTGCCTGGTTAGGTCTCCTAATGTCAGCAGTGTATCTCTTAAATAGGGATAGTCACAATAAAATAAACACAAAGTATTTTGAGCTCTACCTAGTCTGATGTGCAAAGATTGGAGATGGCGCCTTTATACCCAAATTAGGGCAGAAAGTGAAAAAATGGTTTAAAAAAACTGCTGGAAGAACTCAACTGATCAGACAGCATCTGGAGAAGCAGAGAGACCATAATATTTTATATTGAGATCCTGCATCAGGATTGAGAGTGTAGCTAGGAAGATAGCCAGTATAAAGAGGGAGGGGTGAGCAGGTGTCGCCCATAACAGGTGTGTTATATTCAGCATTGAGAACAATTTCCCTCCAGTATGAAATGTATAAACTTATGGTGGAGTATACGCATTCTTATCTGTAAATTAGATTTTGCCAGTGCTGGCTTAACAAGGTATATGAGCTGTCGAGAGTAGGGTTGTCTTAACATCCACCACATACAGCAAATCACTGAAACAGGTAGCAGATCCGCCTGGTATAGAATGTTGACACATTGTTGCATTGTTATGTGCATTTCAATGCCTTACAAACCCCAATGCTCTATCAACTGACTGCTAAGTTTTTACTGCAGCTATCTTGAAGTATGCTCTGCTTGACAGTCATACATTCCTCCAGAGGGGAATGGTGCACACCAAGACTGAACTGTACAAAAACAACAGGCATAATAAACATCTGCATTATCTGGTTTAGTTTACAGATACAGCACGGAACAGGCTCTTCAGCCCACCAAATCCCCACCGACCAGTGATCCCCGCACATTGACACTACCCTACACACACGAGGGACAATTTACACTTGTACCAAGTCAATTAAGATTAGATTAGATTAGATTAGATTAGATTAGATTAGATTGTTTATTGTCATTCAGACCTTTCGGTCTGAACGAAATTCTGTTTCCCTGCAGTCATACATATAATTTAAAAAAAATGACAAAACACATAGTCAACACAAATTTAACATCCACCACAGTGAGTTCACCAAACACCTCCTCACTGTGGTGGAAGGCAAAATCTTAAAGTCTCTGGCTCTTCCCTCTTCGTTCTCCCTCTGCGCCGACGGTTCGAACTCCGCGGGTGGTCGCTGCCTCCGCCACAGCTCAGAGGCCGAGTCAGGTCTCCGCTGCCGCTGCCGCTGCCTCCGCCACAGCTCCAGGGCCGAGCCAGGTCTCCGCTGCCGCTGCCACCGCCGCCACAGCCACAGCCACAGCCCCGGTGCCGGGCCAGGTCTCCACTGCCGCTGCCGCTGCCGCCGCCACAGCTCCAGGGCCGAGTCAGGCCTCCGCTGCTGCTGCCGCTGCCGCCGCCACAGCTCCAGCCAGGTCAGGTCTCCGCCGCCGCTGCTGCCGCCGCCGCCACAGCCTCAGGGCTGAGCCAGGTCTCCGCTGCTGCTGCCGTTGCTGCCGCCTGCCGCCGCCGCTACAGCTTCGGTGCCGAGTCCGGTCTCCGCCGCTGCTGCCGCCGCCACAGCTCCGCTGCCGCCAGCCCCGCCACTAGGCCTCGGCGCAGACGGAGACGGGGGACACGACCGAAGAAAAAGTCGCATCCCCCGAAGGAAGAGGCCAAAGCATGTTTCTCCCACCCCACCCACACACATACACAACTTAATAAAACAAAATTAACTAAAACATGACAAGGAACAAAAACGAAAGAAAAAAAACAGACGGACTGCAGGTGGGCCGCAGCTGTTAAGCCAGCGCCGCCATCAATTAACCCACAAACCTGTACGTCTTTGGAGTGTGGCAGGAAACCGAAGATCTAGGAGAAAACCCACGTGGTCACGGGGAGAAAGTACAAACTCCGTACAGACGACACCCATAGTCGGGATCAAACCCGGGTCTCCGGCGCTGCAAGCGGTGTAAAGGCAGCAACTCTACCGCAGCGCCTCCGTGCCGCCCATGATACATGTTGGATATCATGTCAGCTCCAGTCCAAATTGTTGTTATTTAAATTGTAGGTTAAATCTGTAAAATCTGTTCTTGGAGAATACAAAGAGATTTAGGTGTAAATTATATTGTAGGAAGAAACTGCAGATGTTGGTTTAAACTGAAGATAGACACACATGCTGGTGTAACTGAGCGGGAGAGGCAGCATCTCTAGCGAGAAGGAATGGGTGATGTTTTGTCCCAAAACGTTACCCATTCCTTCTCTCCAGAGATGCTGCCTGTCCCGCTCAGTTACTCCAGCATTTTGTGTCTATTTTAGGTGTAAATCTTGTCTTATTTCAATTCGCCCCTGCTATTCATGGACAAGAGCCAACAACAAGAAAGAATCCAGTTGCGATTCTGATACTGAAATCTGCATACTGATTTACGAACTATGTGTGAACATTTTAAAAGGTTGAATAGCATTAAAAAAAAACCAGTATGTACCCAGGAAAGTTCAACAGGAAACAAACAAAAAACTGCTGAATTTACCCAGTGAGTCAAGCAATATTTTGAGAAGGAGGAACTAAGTTAATATCTCGAGTCAGTGACCTAGTTGCGCTAAATGAATGACTGACTACTCTTCAATGGTGCTGCTTGAATTGGGAATATTGAGTAAAACTGAGAATTCTCCACTCTCCTATCTATCTCAGTTCAACACTACCTGAAGAGACTTAAAACTAAAAGGATGCCAGTCTTCACATGTAAATCAGAATAATCCCACCTGTTATGCAGTTTTTAACCCACACATTTAAAATAATAGTATAGAAGATTTTACTTAGATTTTGTAATTTTTTTTAATGACCATGAACTGGTTTTGATAATCACCTGGTTTTGTATTGAGCTATCAGTTATCTAGATGTCTATGTAGCAATGTTACAAAATTTTGAGATTTAAAAAATCAAGTCTGCAATTTATCCCATCAGATAAAGCATAACAAGAAGTTTAATTTGACACCTAATTCACTTTTATATCTTCAGTATGAAAAATGTTATGGCTGTTTCCATACTCGGAAATTAGCATCTTGTTCCGTATTGCTTTTCCATTGACTTAGCACAAAAGCTGTGATCGTGGAGAGTCAAAAGCCCATAACTTTCTTAAAAATTAAGAGAACTGAATGACATTTTCAGTTATTATAGATTGAAGTATTCTGAAACAAATATAAAACATCTTACTTGGATGACCTGAAATTAAAGCATATAATTAGTTAATTACCTAATTGTAGCTGATTACAAAATTGACTGTTGTGACAGAAATAGTAATAAACACCCAGACTGCCTTGAAAATTAAAAAATATAATATTCTCAAGATCAGAACTTTAATATTATTGTATTATATGCTGTAAATCCACAAAAGATAGGTAAATAAATTACAATTTCTAGCAATAGACCAAGTCTTTATGGACAAGATCAGTTGCTATGTGGTACATTGGCATATCATAATCAGTAGCATCATCATACTCCTCAGATTGTAACCAATAAGCAACTCTGTACACCTTGTTTTTCCTCAACTTTTCAATTTTGGCATTGTAAACTACAAGTTTTTGCTCTTCAAACCACACATAATGTGCCTTTCTGCCCACTACTTTCCCATTAACAATGTCCTGTAGATTCCATTTCTTAAGAAAAGGATATATTTTTTAAATAGCCTAAGTATCCAAATAACAAACTAATCCCATTCACACAAGAATTCACAAATATAACATGATTTTAAGATGTCATGAATTTATATGCCAGATGGAAGGAATTTAATTTTTAATTCCCATAAATTAATCTAGAAACAGCCACTCAATATAATCAAAATTATTATTTTTTAAACAATAAATGTGGCTAAAACTGTTGTGTATACTTAGTATAAAAATATTGACTATGGATAGACAATAACACAAAATATAGACGATTTAGATGCTCTTACGACATGATTGTTCAAAATTTAATTTGACCATCTTGCGATTGGGTGTTTCTGGAACATGATCAATTGGAACGTTGCGGTTGCGGTGAATTTGAACCCCATATCAGCAGGAAAAACACTGCCGGCTCGTATGGGGCCCAAATATCATTTTTGCAACGTAAAATTTGATTATAGCCATCCCAAGAAGCAAGATTATATGTAAAATAAACGACTTACCCTTTGTTTTGTCCTGTCATTACAATCCATAACGTTGTAGGCATTGAGGGCATTCAAAGTCACTTTTTATTTTAATCCAATTATTAAATTATCCAGCTATTTAAAAAAAAACAGTATGGAAGTCTGATCGATTTTTCTTCATCAGCTAGCAGCCCGAGGAAATCCCTCTCTGACAAGCAATATAAAACTGCATTTTAATCCTGCCCCGCCCCCTCAAAGTCGCCAAAGTCACGCACATGGCCAGTGGCAGAACGGCAGCGCCGCTGAAGGTAGGTTTTGTAACATCGCTAGTCTATGTGACTTGGATATGGCATCATCATATTCTGTTTAATTTATCTACATTTGCTGCCAAAGAATAAATAACCGCCCATAAGAAATGTTGCACTTGTCAGCTGCTCAATGGGAACTCATTTTAAATAACTTTGCAAAATATTCAGAAAATATCAAAATGCAGGCTGTCAGTCACATTGGAGTCCACAATAACTTGATATAAGAATCAGATTTATTATTTTCTCTAATTAAGTGTAAGAAAGGGAATGCCACAGCATGGAAAAAAAGTAATTAAATGCAACGTCAAAGTGAATTTCTAAGTCTGTGGGTGGGAGAGATCACAGGAATAGAAAGATTATTGTGATAAGTGGTGAATTTGACGTAAAATACAGCATTCCCTTTTAAGTGTTTGATCTTGTTGCAATTAATTCTTAACTGCCACCAATCCTTACCACATCTGCCACTCAGTCAATGAGCCCTTGTCTGAGAGTCTGCAGTTTAACGTGCTGCTGACATGTTGCAACCTGCTGCTAGTTTATTAAGGAGAACCAGAGCAGGCTAAAGAACACTGAAACCTGAACCTAAAGCACAAAAGGTCAATTTGATGATATTTCAATTTTTTATAGACACAAGAAACTGCATATGCTGGAATCTTGAGCAAAACACAAAAGTGCTGGAAGAACTTAGCGATTCAGGCAGCGTCTGGGGAGGGAATCGACAGACGACTTTTCTTTAGACTGATCGGAGTAGGGGGGAAAAGCTGGAAGAGTGACGTGGGGGTAGGGCATGGCGGGGCAAGTGATAGCTGGATACGGCAGAGGGGGGGTTTAATTGGCAGATGGGTTGAGTTAGTTGTATAGGCTAGAATTGGAAAGAATGACGCAACATTTTCAGATAAGGAGAGGAGAGGTGGTTTGGAATGTAAAGCTAGAGGGAGAGATGTAGGTGGAAGTGATCAGAGGGGAGGGGGAAACGGGTGGATAAAGGGGAAAGGACTTGTGGATGGTAGATACGTGTATGAAGGAAAAACAAGGAGCAGACAGACTTGAGGGAGGTTGAGAGATTGTGGGAGAAATGGGAATACACCAGGTTGAGTTTGTAGGCAAAGTATAGAGGCAATGGGAGGGTGATGTAGGAAATTCTGCAAATTATAAAGTTTAAATGATAAATTATAAAAAAATTGGCCAAGTTATTAATGTGTTTAACCCAAGAGATCCATCCTAGATAAACAAGTTCATTATATCACTTAAACCAAAATGAATCTTTCTGGCTTCTTCTCATGCCATTTTGTTTTGCACCTTTGGAGCAAATACATTGAAATCATGAAGGGCCTGTCCCACCAGCATGCGACTGCATGCGGCAAGCGCGACCTAACGTGGTCGCTTGAGCCGTACGGCCTCGCGGGGCCGGTCCCACTTCGATCGCCGGAGCCGTATGGAGTTGTGCGGAGCTTGTCCCAACATCGCACTGGGCTCCAAAAAACTGACACTGTCCAAAACTTCCGCGCAGCAACAGCCTGCTGGCCCACAGCCGCATTGAGGCCGTACACAGCACCTCGAAGGCCGTGCGCAGCGTCTTGATGGCGTGCGCAGCGTCTTGACAGCGTACGCCTTCGCTCGAACTTCACGTCAAGTCGTACGGGATCACTTGACCTCTGCGCGGCCCCCGCTTCCAGTTTGGTCGCGCTCGCCGCATGCAGTTGCATGCTTGTGGGACAGGCCCTTTAAGCTCCTTCAACTCTTCCCTGTCTAATTCCAGGAGGAAAAGATGGTGACAACCACTCTGGGATCCAGCACTTTATTATGTTAAGTTCCATTTGCCACAATGTTGGCCACATTCTGAAACAATATTCCAATTTAACTAATGACTCCCATTCACACGTTAGTTTTAAAGAAAATAAAACTGGTTAGTTATTTGGGGTGGGGCAACTGGTAGGGATGCTGCCTCATTGTACCAATCATTCAGGTTCGATACTGACCTCGGGTGCTGTCTGTGGGCATACTCTCTCATGATTACTAGTTTTGTCTAGGTGGTCCCATATCCCAAACAGGTTCTCCTAGCGTGTAGGGAGTGAATGTGAAAGTGGGATGACAAAGAACTAATGTGCACAGGTGATCGATGTGGACCTGATGGGCCGAAGGGCCTGTTTCCTTGCTGTATCTATAAACTAAGTCTTAAAGGAGACATGGCATTTATAAACTAGTAAACATTGGACAGTTCCACCAGACATACAGGAACATGATGCCTGCTACATTACTTGCAGCATTTCAATATTGATTTACTTCTTTTGAGAATGAAATCACAAAAAACAGAAACAATCAACAGGTTATGCAATATCTGTGAAAATACAAGATTCAAGAGTGTTTTATCCTTATGTGTCCCAGATAGAACGATGACATTTTTACCTGCAGCAGCACAACAGAATATGTAAACATAGTGCGCTGTAGACAATATAATAAGCATATACACACACATACACACACATATACACACATATACACATTGCAGACTCCAACACCACGTGATCTGGTTCCTACTGCTCCCCCCTCCTACAGGGAACCACTGGTTCTTCCCCTTCCCCTTTTAACCAGGTGGTCCTAGTTACTGCCCACCCATACAATAGCCCTCATGCCCCCATCCTCTCCGAACACCCACCATCCCCCCCACCAGACATCACCTCAGCCTCTGTCTACTCACCTGCCTTCCTCTGACCCCAACCCCCACCCTTGCCTTGTGTTCACCATCCCCTCTGACCTCCCCCTTTCTGATACGAAACGGTCTGTCCTCAGCAGATGCCTTACCTTTGTTCCCCTCCACCCCCACCTCAATGAGTTCTGGGTCCGCCATGATGTAGAGCTTTTTTCATGTTGCCTCCGCCTCCTTGCCTTTTCCGATGTGAAGGGGTCTTCACCACCCAGTGATGACCCGTTCTCACATCTCCACCGGACCCCTCCTCTTGGACTCACTCGGATGGCCCTTTACCTTCTCTAGACCTTTTCATTTCCAATTGCCAGCAGGACATCAACCGCCTCAACTTTTCCACTCCCCTTACTTATGAGCCTGTCCCACTTAGGCGACTGGACCCCCCCCCACGACAATGTCTACAACAAAGTCTACAATGACCTACCACCTAGTCCACATCAAGCTACAGCAAGCTACCGACAACCGGCGACCCATTAGGATGTCCACCTATGACCTCACCTATGACAACCTTACGTCTACCCGTGACAAGCTACATCAAGGTACGACCCTGTCGGCAACAACTGAAGACAATTCAGTCGCCGGTACCTGTCGCCGGTTGACGTAGGTAGTCGCCAATAGAATTCACCAAAGTCAGCAACGGCGCCAACATACATAATCCTGACAACAACCAGTGTCCTCCTGGTGACAACCTATGTCATCCTGGCGATAAGCTACGACAAGCCAACTGTCGCCGAACGTCGCCGAAAATGTTGAACATTTCAAAATCCAGCGGCGACCAGCATAATGTTACGATTCTTTGGGCGACTGAGGAAACTACTCACGACCATACAGGCGATACCCGGCGCGACCATGTGGCAACAGCCTAGTTGCCTGTGGTCACCTAAACAATGTCCTAAGTGGGACAGGGGCATTACTCTAACTTAAAGAGGTGCTGCCTGTCCCGCTGAGTTAATCCAGCATTTTGTGTATACCTTCGATTTAAATCTGCAGTTCTTTCCCACACATATACACATATATAAACATACTCACGCAGATGCCTACAAATGAAAAAATAAACAGGCAATAATAGTGCAAATAAAAGGCCAACATAGTTAACTTTTTTTTAATTGGTTCTTAGCTTCACCAGTGATGAAAGGACACTTCAGTTTTTACAATAATACAAAACTCAATAGACGGACACAGCTTGTTTGATGTGTACATGGGAAGCAGATTTGTGTTGATTTTGGAGTTTGTGACATTGGGACAAAATGGAAACCTGAAGGAAAATGTTGCCTCTGGCTGACCAATGTCCAGATGCCCCCATATTGTCCCCAATATGTTAACAGAGTGAGCTTTAAGGATAAAGGACTGAGCAAGGATGAGCAATGAGCTAAGTACAAAGAATTTAGAAATATTGCTATTCCTCCTGGCTTCATGCAAGTAACACAGGATTACATATGGGATCTTCATCGATTATGTGATAAAAATTGATGCACCTTTTCCTCGGCAAAATAAGGAACAAGAGAACAGTGTGCATGACCCTTGAGTTACTCCAACTTTTTGTGTCTAAGTTAGGATCATGTGAACTCAACGCGTCAGACAGCATTTCTGGAGAAAAGGAATAGGTGGCATTTTGGGTCAAGACCCTTCTTCACACTCTGAATTACTCTAGCTCTGTGTCTATCTTCCGTGTAAACCATCCTGCACAGATGATCCTAACTTTTTCTTTTAAGTGGACATTCCACCTAGAGCGTAATAGGTTCTGGGTGAGCAAGCAAGGACATTGCAAAGTATTTATATCTGCAAATGATTTCCTTTTGCTAGATCTGTTTTGTGCTGGTGAGGATGCGCCAGTTGCCCAGAAGAAATTCTGGAGAGGATTTCCTTCATTTGCAGCAGCTGCCAGAATAGAATGGTAAATCATTGTTCTGGAGAAAACTGATTAACCAAGCAAAATAGTGTTATTTTCTTTAAAAAATAATTTTTATCCATTAATCATTTCATCAGAATGATTACAACCTATCTCAGTGCTTTTCATTTTAATTCATCTCCCCTCTGACCTCTATATCAGTGACAATAGACAATAGGTGCAGGAGTAGGCCATTTGGACCTTCGAGCCAGCACCGCCATTCAATGTGATCATGGCTGAACATCCCCAATCAGTACCCCGTTCCTGCCTTCTACCCATATCCCCTGAGTCCACTATTTTTAGGAGCCCTATCTAGCTCTCTCTTGAAAGCATCCAGAGAGCCTGCCTCCACTGAAAACAATACTCCAGGTGTGGTCTCACTAGGGCTCTGTACAACTGCAGAAGGACCTCTTTGCTCCAATATTTGAATCCTCTTGTTATAAAGGCCAACATGCCATTCGTTTTCTTCACTTCCTGCTGTACCTGCATGCTTACTTTCATAGACTGATGTACAAGGACCCCCTGATCCCATTGTACTTCCCCTTTTCCTAACTTGATGCCATTTAGATAGTAATCTGCCTTCCTGTTTTTTCTACCAAAGTGGATAACCTCACACTTATCCGCATTAAACTTCATCTACCATACATCTGCCCACTCCCCCAACCTGTCCGAGTCACCCTGCATTCTCATAGCATCCTCCTTACAGTTCACTCTGACACCCAGCTTTGTGTCATCTGCAGATTTGCTAATATTACTTTGAATCCCTTCATCCAAATCATTGATGTATATTGTAAATAGCTGCGGTCCCAGCACCGAGCTTTGCGGTACCCCACTAGTCACTGCCTGCCATTCTGAAAGGGACCCGTTAATCCCTACTCTTTGTTTCCTCTGTCAACCACTTCTCTATCCATGTCAGCAATACTATGTGCCCTAATTTTACCCACTAAACTCCCATATGGGACCTTATCAAATGCTTTCTGAAAGTTCAGGTACACTACATCCACTGGCTCTCCCTTGTCCATTTTCCTAGTTACATCTTCAAAAAATTCCAGAAGATTAGTCAAGCATGATTTCCCCTTCGTAAATCCATGCTGACTCGGACCGATCCTGTAAAGCCCCTGTCCCACTTAGGAAACCTGAACGGAAACCTCTGGTGACCTTGCGCCCCACCCAAGGTTTCCATGAGTCGGCAGAGGTTTTGGTCACTCGCCTGGAAAGCCTCGACCGAAGCGTGAGCTGCATCTACTGACCAAAGATCCTACAGCGTCTTTGCTACCGACCGCACACACACACACACACACACACACATCGCGAAGGTGGGGGCCAGGGACAGCGGAGGAGCGTTGTCTGCACGATGAAGAGGAAGGTAAATGGCTGCCGCAGAGCACGGTAAGTCCTTTAGAGAGTGCGGGAAGGAGGGAGAGAAGGGGAAAAAAGGGGAGAGAAGTGGAGAGAGAAGGGGGAGAGAAGGGTGGAGTAGGGGAGAGAAAGGAGGGGTGGGGAAGAAGCTGTGGAGACAGTTTTAAGAAGTTTAATAAAGTTAGCGAGCATTTTACCTTCCGGCGGATCTTCTAGGTCCTGAAAAATAAAGATCCTATCGGATCTTTGCTGAAAACTCCAATGAGCCAATCAAAATGGCTGGTCAGCGAAGGAGATTGCCTTCGACTGCCTGTAAGTAAATAGCAACCCCACTCAACTGGCTTCGACCAAACGGCAACCTATTTTTAGTTGAGGCCGGTTTTGAATTTGTTGAAATAATCGCAGGAAGCCTCGACTAGCAGAAACCACTTTCGACCATTTGGGAGAGTGACTAAAACCTCCGGGAACCTCACGGAAACCTTGGGTGGAGCGCAGGGTCACCAGAGGTTTCCGTTCAGGTTTCCTAAGTGGGACAGGGACTTTACTGCTATCCAAGCTATCTGCTATGACGTCTGGCATTCTTACAAAAGGTCAAACTTAAGCTGCAGAAAAACACCACATTTATCATCAGGGCATTCTGCAACCTTCAAGATTCAGTTCTGAATTCTTCCACTTCAGACAACTAGCTCTTTGCTTATGTTTTTGTATCAGGACTGGCCACCTGTGCTTGCCATTCTTCTCCTCTCCCCTTTTTTATTTATATATTCTGACCTGCTCACCAGGTAGACTCTACAACATATAGACCATGATGTTAACAACACGTTGCACAGACTTGGTAGTTTAACTGTCCATTGTCCATCATTTCATCCTCTTACAGACATTCCCTTTATTCCATTGTTATCCTCCCCCAACCCCCCCGTCTGAAGGATGGTCTTTGATTTAAAATGTTAACAGATTTCCCTTTCGTCAGATGCTGCTTGACTGGCTTCGTTCTGCCAGCATTTCTGTTTTCGGTTCAGGTTCCGGCATTTGCTGTTTCATTTGCTCTCTGACCTACCTTAGTGAGTATGCTTCATTTAGATCTGTGCTGCAACTTAACGCACAGACTGAAAATAACTAATTTCCGTAAATAAACACCACCAGATTCAGGGACAGTTTCTTCCCAGCTGTGATCAGGCAACCGAATCATCCTATCACAACCAGAGAGCAGTGCTGAACTACTATCTACCTCTTTGCTGATCCTCGGACTATCCTTGACTGGATGGCTGGCTTTACCTTGCACTAAACGTTATTTCCTTTTCATGTATTATCTATACGGTGTAAATGGATCGATTGTGATCATGTTTTGCCTTTCTGCTGACTGGTTAGCATGCAACAAAAGCTTTTCACTGTACCTCGATACACGTGACAATAAACTAAACTGGAAAGACTTTTCAATGGCCTTATTTTTCATAAAATATTGCTTGTTTATAGTTATATCTTTCAGGAGAAGTTAAAGGTTTTGAGGATTATATACTGAGCAAGATCATTACATCCACAGTGATGCCTAGCCAAATGGTTTCATTAGCCAAACCACAGCCCCCTCTAGTCACCAACCACTACCACCCTCCACCACTTCACTCCATCAAACTGTCCCAGTAACAAAGTGAAAACTTTTGAGGCCAATGCTTGATTTATTAGCACTGCTAAACTACATGCACTAAACAGGTTAGATCCACATTAACAAGTCTTAGTATTAGTCTCTCTTTGTGTGCTATCAAGGCATTACTGCCAGCAAACCTTGTTAGAGTTTATGCTAAGCATAGTATCTTGAAATATGTTCGTAAAATGGTATTCGGGAGCAATGATCATCATAGGACCCAGACTGGCTGATTGAATGTGGCCTATTTCCTGTAAAATGCCTACTAAAATAATGTCGGATTTGCTTATTTCAGGCTACTGTAATTATATGAGCAGCTGGGGTATTAACAAGCTATTAAGTCTCCCAACCTCATCTTGAGATGATCATTACGCAGTTAATGCTGTTTCATGTAGTTCGCTCCATATAGAGCAGACAACAGGGGCATGGTATGATCCGAACTGTTCAGAGAATTAGTGATTAATTGGTGTAAAGTTTCAAGTCAGATCTTTAGTATCTTGTTAGCTATTATTTTCAGATAAATTTTAAAATCTGTTTTAGAGGTTAGTGGAAGGAATTTTGGCTGCCAGTTTTTACTTATTGTACTCCCAAACCTGGAGAATGATATTTCATGGGTGAATCCTTCTTCCCTGTGTAAATTGTAAAAGGGTGACATGGTTGAACTAAAGGGCCTGTCCCACTTGGGTGACCTAATCCGCGAGTTCTGGCGAGTTTGCCCTCAACTCATACTCGCAGCATGGTCGACACGAGGTCATAGGAGGTCTTTGTAACTCTCCTTCATGCTCGAGAGTGGTCCCCATGTACTCGAGGCCTCAGCTAGGTCGCAGCGTAGTTTTCAACATGTTGAAAAATGCCCGCGAGTAAAAAAAGGTCGTCATGGAAAAAATCGATACTTTTTTTACTCGTAGTTTTAGTCGTAGTAGGTCGGCATGTTAGTCGTAGGTAATCGAGGGTAGCCAAAGGTAGTCAAAGGTAGTTGTAAATAGTCTTCATCATAGTCGAAGGGAGGTCGAAGGAAGTCGTCTTCACTCTCCACTATTCGGTGTCCAATTTTCCCGAGGTTAGTCGTAGCTAGACGTAGCTAGTCGAAGCTGGTCTTCAACATAGTCGAAGGAGGTCGAAGGAGGCCTTCTACATAGTCGAAGGAGGTCTTCAACATGGCACTTTTTCATACTATTCTAAACTCGCCAATTAGGTCACCAAGTGGGACAGCCCCTTTAGTCGTAGCTGGTTGAAGCTAGTCTTCAACATAGTCGAAGGAGGTCTTCAACATGACATTTTTTTCAAACTCTCCTAAACTCTTCTAAACTCGCCAATTAGGTTGCCAAGTGCGACAGCCCCTTTAAGGTTAAAAGTCAGGTTGCATTGCAACACAGATGGATTTCTGCACTGGACATAGATGGATGTGCAATATTCTATGTCACAGTAGGCTATGATGGCTATTTCACACATGCAGTTGTACCTCAAAACATAGTAGGGAGAGATTAAAGATGTCCGTGAACACTCCCGCTTGTTGGGCCACGCAATTCCTAAGGACTCGGCCAGGGACTCTGTCTGGGCCAGTTGCTTTCCATGGGTTCACCCTCAGGAAGGCTAATCTAACTTCTGCGACAGTGGCCCTGGGAAAGACACACTCAAGTCTGACGGGATGAATATCATTGCCCCGTTGACCTTCTGCTCAAAGCGAGCATAAAATACACTAAGTTCATCAGGGAGGGCTGCCCTATTACCAACAATGTTGCCTGACTTCACTTAGCCAGTTATAATAATTAGGCCTTTCCACAGTCTGTGGGTGTACAAATGATTATACTGGTACTCATGTTTGTCCACTATTGGCATTCTTGATGGTTTTGTGGAGATCCTAGCGAGCTTTCTTGTACCTCTTAGAATAATTTGACTTGTGTGACTTGACGCAGATAGTTAATTTAGAGATTCCCCAATATGTGTACAGGGTTTATAATGTACATAATGGACAGATCTCATTCATAGGGTGGCAGTAAATAACCTACAGTACCTGATGCAGGTTGGTGATATGTGAGCTGGACTTCAGGTTATTTTAATTTATTGTCATAAACACCTAGGTAAAATGAAATTATTTGTTTGTGTGAAGCTGATAGTTTGAGATCATTAACATTTTCTTAGTATTGCAACCATGGAGATTGACTTCCTGTGTTGATCTCCATGGCCTTCCATATTCACTGCTGGCCAGGAATGCAGTCTTGCTTTACCTAGATCTGGCCAGTTTGATATGGGCCCTTGTTATCCACCCACCTTGTTTATGTTGCCTGGACACTGCAATGGTTATGGTCAGGAAGCAACATGACATTGCCATTCTGCCTACAATACAACAAATGAGCACTATTTAATGGTACATTATGAACCCTGTACACATATTGGAGAATCTCTAAGTTAACTCCAATGGAATATTTGAATCAGTAATGATACGGGCACAACATGCCGTAAGCAATGGAGTAATTAGAGAACCAACCCACACAAGTCTTCTCGAAGCAAGATGCCAAACCACTTGGCTTTATCACTACTGCCTACCTTCTGCCAACTAAAAATATAATTTGCTATCTCAGATGAAAATTTGGTGATATTTTTGTCTTGTCCTATAATTTTTAAAGTTGATTTACAACATGTTAAATTTATACTTAATAAATTAACAAGGAAATGCAATCCAAAATTGTTTGCAATCAATTGGTGCCAGATTGCAAGAAGCAAAATGGTTTCATCCTGCAAGAATTCAGTGTTCGCAGTAGTAATAAAAAACACTGAAATGAAAAGGAAAATAAATCCAAGAGCCTTGAAAATTAAATTAGACTATTTTTGATTTTGTTACAGGGAAACAAGCCCTGATGAATGGAGTTACCTGTGGTAATGTTATTTTGAGTCTTCAGGTACCATAAAAAGAAAATTGCTACTCTCGACTGCATAACTTGAAAATATTTGTATTTCTAATCAAATAGAAATGTGTACTTTTTAAATACGTTAGCAAGAGATTTTAGTACAAAAATGACAGCATTAATTAAATTCTGCATGCAGATGACAAAATAATTTCTGTTACATGACAGTGATTATCTTGTGGAAACAGGCTGGCCTCTCGTTAATCTTTGCTGGTAAAGTAAAACAAATGTTGATATAATAGCACTTCTCAGTATTTATGATTTGTTGCTTGGCTTTAAGGCTTAAAGATTTCAGTGCCCTATTTGTCAGTTTCAAATCAATTTCAAAACAACTTGCATTAATACAGTTCCATTAGCAAAATGTCCATAACATTCAAAAGGATACATTTGAATAAAGGCAGTAATCATCATGCAAAGATGTCTGAAGAAGGGTTTCGGCCCGAAACGTCGCCTATTTCCTTCGCTCCATAGATGCTGCTGCACCCGCTGAGTTTTTCCAGCATTTTTGTGTACCTCCAATCATCATGCAAACTTGGTTGCAGTACTTCAGCAAAGTAAACCAGCACTGAATTTCCTTTGTATAGGAAGGAACTGCAGATGCTGGTTTACACAGAAGATAGACACAAAACTCAGTAACTCAGCGGGACAGGCAGCATCTCTGGATAAAAGGAATGGGTGACACTTCGGGTCGGGACCCTTCTTCTATGATTTGGGACGGGGACCTATTTAAAAGAGCTGTCTCATAGTTCCTGCAAACTGGGTTCAATCCTGACTTGGGCTGCTGTCAGGGTGGAGTTTGTATGTTGTCCGTGCCATCGCGTGGGTTTCTGCCGGGTTTCTGTGGGGGGGGGGGGGGGGGGGGGGGGGGGGGGGGGGGTTGGGGGGGGGGGGGGCGGGGAGGAGTGTGGAGAAAAATAAACTGGTTTAGGATAGGATTGGTGTAAAAATGAGGACTTCATGGTCAAGGTGAACCTGGTGGACTGAAGCGCCTGTTTACATGTTGTATCTCTTCTGTTACTCTATGCCTCTATGAGAGAGTCAAGAGATTGATCAGCCAATAATAATATTTTCCCTTCAAAAAAGAATGTAGTTATACGTTACTCAAGAAAGTTAGATTTTGCTCTTACGGCTGAAGGAATCAAGGGATATGGGGAAACAGCAGGAATGGGGTACTGATTTTAGATGATCAGCCATTATACTTTTTACTATAAAACCCACCAAACTGGCATTGGACCTTCCAATGAAATTGCAACACATTTGTTTTAGCTTTACAGAAATCAGCCCAGCTCACCCACTCCTGCTCCTATTTTCTTGGTGTTCCTGTGTTTCTTGTGTTACATCAGCCCTGGTTCAGCGAGGAGTGCACGAGAGGTTACTGGGAGCAGCACTTGACATGGCTAGCAGCACTCGACATCGCTAAAAATGATGAGATTCCAGCCAAATGGAGCTGCAAAACAGAACTATTTACTTACTAAACAACAAAAACAGCATGCAATAGAAAGGGCTAAGCAATCTCACAACCAACACATCAGTTCAAAGATCTGTAGTCCCACCACATCTGGTCATGAATGGTGTGGATAATTAAACAGCTAACAGCGCAGTAGGCTCCAAAAACATTACCATCCTCACCGAACACGGGGCCCAGCAGGTGAAAACTAATGAAAGAGCAACTGTATCCAGGCAGAAGTATGGAATAGATGATCTGTCTGAGTTTCCTCCTGTGATCTCCAGCATCAGTGAAGTCAGTCTCCAGCCACTTTGATTCACACCACAGGATATCAAAAAATGTCTCTGAACACTGGGAGAGTCCAAACAGCGTCTTGGTGGTAGAACTGAAGGCCTGCTCTCCATATCACGATGCTCCTTAAGCCAGGCTGTTCCAGTACACTTGTAATGACGGCAAGTGCCCAACAATGTGGAATGTTGCCCAGGCATGTCGTGTTCACTAAAAAACAGGAGAATACAATCCTACTCATTACCGCCCGATCAGTCAACTATTAATCATCAGCAAAGTGATAGAAGCTATCATTGACAGTGGTATTTTACTTCGGAGTCACGTGGAGAACACTGTGGAGAAGCCCTGTTATAAGGGACCGCAGAGAAAAAGCTCGGGGGAGAAATAACCCGCAATGGAAGTGTTTCTACAAGGACCACAGAGGAACCCCAGCTGTAACAAACCACAACCACGAGACCAGGCTCGGGAGGAGCGTTGCCCCGCAGCAGAAGGTTTTAAAAGGCCAGGCAGGTAAATTCCTTACTCGAAGGTCGTTTTGTGCTATTTTGTGAGAATATGTTACAGGAATGGACCGCATCCAGACTGACTGCGGAGGACTCACCGCTGGCGGGAGCAACTGTGATCGCATATTCAGATTCAGATTCAGATTCAATTTTAATTGTCATTGTCAGTGTATAGTACAGAGACAACGAAATGCATTTAGCATCTCCCTTGAAGAGCGACATAGCAAATGATTTGAATAATAATAAGTGGGGGGGGGGGGGGGGGGGGGGGGGGGGGGGGGGGGGGGGGGGGGGGGGGGGTGGTGATTGGCAGTCACCGAGGTACGTTGTTGAGTAGAGTGACAGCCGCCGGAAAGAAGCTGTTCCTCGACCGGCTGGTTCGGCAACGGAGAGACCTGTAGCGCCTCCCGGATGGTAGGAGGGTAAACAGTCCATGGTTGGGGTGAGAGCAGTCCTTGGTGATGCTGAGCGCCCTCCGCAGACAGCGCTTGCTTTGGACAGACTCAATGGAGGGGAGCGAGGAACCGGTGATGCGTTGGGCAATTTTCACCACCCTCTGCAATGCCTTCCGATCGGAGCCAGAGCAGTTGCCATACCATATTGTGATGCAGTTGGTAAGGATGCTCTCGATGGTGCAGCGGTAGAAGTTCACCAGGATCTGAGGAGACAGATGGAGCGGTTAATGGATCAGAAGCTCCAATGTGACATGCTCCGGTATATGGAGCCTAGTCACCAGGGGGTCCTGGGACGCCCATGGCAGCACATTATTGAGGGCTGCATAATGCATCTCCCTCAACAGAGGGGAGCATTAGGAGTCACTTATGTGCTGATTCTGAAGACAGGGGTTTGGCTGAAGAAACCACAAGTGTGCAGGGGGTGCAGGAACAACACTACCAGCAGCAGGAGCTCAACGAGTGGCCGTCAATCTCAGAAAGGCCACATCATCACGCAAGACCTCACATCTTCGACGGCAGCACCCCTACGCACCCACCAGCAAACCACGGTGAACTGAAGCTGGTGAAAGCTTGAAGGTCGTACAACCAGGTCAAAGGTCTTTTTTAGGCCACAGCCCAGAACGGCCTACCTGTAAGATGCGCCAACCTCGTACTCCAGCTCCTCTACCTCCCAGGAGCAGATGTAAAATCATGCACACATGTTTGAGGCAGCTCCTGGGTCGGGTTGCATAAGTCCTCCCATTCGGATAAAGGTATGGAACCTCATCGATGATGTCTCCTGTCATGGATACAAGTTGGTAATATTAAACTGGTCTGAATATTTACACTGGTTTGGGGTAACAGTAGATTAGTTTATACTGCACACAGGTATGGTTGGAGTTGCCTTTCAAGACAAGGCTCACAAGAATGGGATGTGGACTGATCATTGTCAACAGCCTCAACCCACATGTGCAATATAGACTTTTCTGACTAAACTTCCATGTGATCATTTCCGCTTACAGGGTTGAAGATGTTTGAAATTTAACTGGATGAGGCAACGATACACTCAGTAGCGTTACAAAATGGGCTAACTCCAGTTTCCAGATTATTTACCAAATCACTACTATCAGTGCTTTGGCTGCACAGAGCTAACAAATAAGTAGCATGGCCAATCTGGATGATATTGAACATACTGTATTTTACTAAATTAGCCTTATCAGCCACATAGCTATATTTGTGGAATTGGTTCTCACCCGTCCAGTTAAATTTAAATTAAGTTGATACCAACTGAAACTATTGATTGTTGGGATACAATCATCCATTTATTGGTCTGGGATCAGCTCTGAGACAAAAAATTAGACCTCTTCTATTTTTAGCTAAAACAATCAAAGTCACAATGATGGACAGCTTTGCTCCACTAAAACCTCTTATCCGTAAATCTTCAGTCATTTCCAAACTGATGCTATTGCCCAAAGATGGGTAATTTACTAATACCATCTCTAGTTACGGAGGCAGATGGGATTAGCATGAGTTATCAAGTGTTCAGTCATGGTATCAACTGCCAATGGACACCAGGTGCATTCTGTGCATTAAAGGGTGTGTGGATAGGCATATACGGCATGCACAAGTCCAAGGTGATACACTTTGGTGGTGGTATATGTTAATCACAAAGGTACAATCAAATCTAAGTATCCGGTGATAGTTTTACCAAACCGCATTTAGCACTGTTGTATTATTATGCAAAATCAATGGCAACACAGAATGAATGTGTGATCACAAAGTATTTAATGACAATGTGGATTGATAGAATATTAACTATTGAGTTGCTTGCATCCAGTTTCAATCAACAGTGAACGAGGCATACAGTGGTGAAGGGTGCATTCTTGCTACACTAGGAAGGAATGTTATTTTATGTATTCCTCCATTTGGCCTCAATAGATGGGACTGACACGGGTCAATAGATTCCCGCTTCCGGGTTTTCATAGTGCCTGCCTGGGTTATACACCTATGGCTCCTGCTGAGGTGAAGAATGAACATAAAACCTTATACGGTTAATCCCGGATAAAAAGATGCTGGTTCAGTTGTGATGTTGAAACCATCCTCTGCATGATATAATCAATCATAGACTTACAGACTCTGAGAGATCGTTTCTGCAGCTCGGGTTGTCAAACCATAAGCGTTAAGAGTGCTCACTACAGATTGCAGGGATAGCACCAAATAGCAGCAATCTGCATAGGAGATGGGAAGAATTGTTTATGCTTCCTTACGTTTAACTCGGCACGGATGACTGACACATTAAAATTCAGTTTTATGGGATTATAACATTGTTACTATTCCATTACTGTGCCTTAAGTACTTCCTAATCATTTGGCTGAGGAGTACATAAACCACTCTGTCCGGTCTCACCCTCTGATATCCAGAGAATGAAGGTGTCGTCAATTTAAAACCTCCCAGGCTTAGGGACGCAGAGAAATGGGTTGTTAACATTGTACTACGTCACTTCACTGATGGGCACCAACAACATCCCTGTCCATGGTCATACTCACGTACTAGTGATTACGCCATGGCACTGAGTACAGCGCTATGGGTCCAGTCATTGCAACACTGGATACGATGATCATATCTGCGGGCTATAATAACATGTTTTGTTTATGATTAATCAAGCAGATTAGACAGGGACACAAGACCAAACTAGAGTTGCATACCCCATGGACCTTGGGTTGTGTGTGATCACGCATTTATACCAGTATGCCAAGGTTCCTGAGAGCCTTATAGACTGACAGCAATATTATTAGTTACATCAAATCTTGATAGAAGAAATCACTACGAACCTTCTCCAGATGGTTATATGGATCTGGCATATACTGGAGTGTACATTGACATTGAGGCCCACTCCACCAGGACCGCTATACCTCAGCAGCAGGGATGGACCACATCCTAGTGGTTGCAGGATGGTCAAACTATTGATCTGTCCAAATATTCAGAATAAACCTATTGCCAGATTGGGGGTATTTGCCAACTCTATGTTAGGTCTGGTTCATACTTCCTCCAGGTTGAGGGAGGTTACTATTGCCACTATTATTCATTAATAGCATCAACATGTCTATATCTATGTCATGTCTGAATGCATTCTTAATGTTCACTCATCATTGGCCTACTGATGCAGTGTATGACGCCTGGACTCGGTTCCACGGCATGAAATCACAGAGCTTTAAAATCTACACGTAGTCACTCACGTGACTCTGAAGTAAAATAGTAAGATTAAACGAGAACTTACCAGTTTGAAGTTTGATCTTTATTTTATGAGGAGTAATGTTGAGGGATTACGTGCCCTCCGCTCCCAGCCCTCTATCATAAAGTTCAACTGGTATTATGATTCTCTTATCTTACTATGTTCAGTTCAATAACTGTTTTCTGTGATTTCACAACGCTGCTTTGAAGATTGACACGCATGCGTACTGGCGGGGTCTTCACGTAATCCCTCAGCGTTACTCCTCATAAAATAAAGATCAAACTTCAAATTGGTAAGTTCTCGTTTAATCTTACTATTAAATGGCACTTCCTCTCCAATAACTAACTCACTGAAGAATTCACTGAAGTCTGAACATGGGTCCCAACCTGAAACGTCATGCATTCATTTTCTCCAGAGATAAAATACAATACAATATTTAGTTCATGTCATTTGAACCTCAGTGAGGCTCAAACAAAACTCTGTTTCCACAGCCATACAAACAAAACAATTCCTACAAGACATACAAACAATTCAATTTACACAAACATCCATCGCAGTGAATCTCCTCCTTACTGTGATGGAAGGCAAAGTTTTTTCTCTCCCCTGCACCATTTCTCTCTCGATGTCGAAGCCCCAGGTGGGCGATGGTAAGCCCCACGATCATTGTAGGCCGCGCCAGGCGATGTACAGCCCCGCTCCAGGCCCAAATGTCACAAAGTTGGAGCCCCCGGCGGGCGCTGGAATGTCCCGCGGCCATTAAAGCAGCGTCGGGCAATGTACAGCCCTGCTCCGGGTCGTTCCAACCCCAGGCGACATGGGCTGGAGAAGTTGCATTGCGGGAGCTCGGAAAAGCGGTCCCCCACCCGGACCCGCAAGCTCCCGATATCACAGTCCGCAGGCTCCGCGACTGGAGCCCCCAGGTTGTTCCGGTTGGAGGCCGCTCCACGGTGCTAGGCCCCAACGACAACGGAGACCCGACAGGGAAAATGTCTGGTCTCCCATGCAGGGAAGAGGTTTTTAAAAGCCCGCCCCCCATATATACACAGTTAAAAAGAGTATTAAAAAAAAAACATGAACAACTACATTTAACTAGACAAAAAAATTAAAAAAAGACAGACAGGCTATAGGGGCCACTGCAACGTGAGCCGCGCCGCCAACAGCCAGAGATGCTGCCGGACCTGCTGAGGTATTCCAGCACTTCGTGTCTATATTCAGTGTATACCAGCATCGGCAGTTCTTTTCTACTCACCCACTGAAGCCCAGTTTGGGTTTCAGCAGGAATATTCGGCTCCAGATCTTATCACAGCCTTGGTCCAAACATGAAACAAAAAGGCTGAACCCAAGAGCTGAGTTTAGAATCACTGCCAAAAAAACATCACAGAATGCTAGAGTAACTCAACGGGTCACATCTCTGGAAAATATAGCATGTTGGCCTTCATTACGAGAGGATTTGAGTTTAGGAGCAAGGAGGTCCTACTGCAGGTGTACATAGCCCTGATGACACTGCATCTGGAGTATTGTGTGCAATTTTGGTCTCCTAATTTAAGGAAGGACATTATTATAATTGAGCAAGTGCAGCATTGGTTCACCAGGTTAATCCCCAGGATGGCGAGACTGACATATGAGCAAAGAATGGGTCGACTGAGCAGTTATTCACTAGAATTTAGAAGGATGAGAGGAGATCTTATAGAAACATATAAAATTCTTATAGGATTGGACAAACTAGATGCACAAAAAATGTCCCGATGTTGGGGGAGTCCAGAACCAGGGGTCCGTCTGTCCACGGAGCGAGTTTCAACCGCCCCGACGCGGGAGTTTCAATCACCCTGATGGGGGCTTCGATCGTCGGCTGTGGGGGCTTTGATTGCCCCAACTGCAGATGGTTTGACCTCCTCGGGAGAACAAAGAGGAAGAAGATTGAATTTTATTGCCTTCCATTACAATGAGGAATGTAGAATCCACTGTGGTGGATGTTTATGTTAACTTTTATGTGTTTGTTGACCATTGTTGCTCTGCTTCCTTATGTTAAAACAATGACTGTTCTCCA
The DNA here is from genome assembly GCF_028641065.1 of Leucoraja erinaceus. Taxonomy (NCBI): domain Eukaryota; kingdom Metazoa; phylum Chordata; class Chondrichthyes; order Rajiformes; family Rajidae; genus Leucoraja; species Leucoraja erinaceus. The sequence continues at coordinate 62,151,504 of NC_073384.1, read as the reverse complement.
AAAGTGTTTCATTGTGTATTGGATACTTTCAGACCTTCTGAAATTCCAGAAGGCATTTTGATAATGCAAGTGTATTCTCTTTCCCTCTCTTCTGATTGGTCCATGTATCCATAGCAGGAAGGATATTCAAAGATTTATTCACTCTCCCTGAGACCCGAGTCAGAAAATATATCACACTTTGCTTACCTTTGATGGTTTTATTGTTAAATGCCACTTGATGATACAACAGTCTACTCGAACCTCAGATGTAGAACATGTATTACCAGTGGATGACCTGCTTCACCCTGGATAATTTAAGAACCTGATATCTGATGTTCATCATTTTTCTGTTTAAAGATTGAAACTGGTACTTGAGTTAGACTTCATCTTACTTCCATGCCACTGCTCCGCAAGCCACCATGTCATAGTTTAATGATATCTCAGCTCATTTTTAGTTTAGTTGAGAGATTAGTTTAGAGATATAGCGCAGAAACAGGCCCATCGGACCAGACAGCACCCGTAGTCGGGGTCGAACCCGGGTCGCCGGTGCGGCAAGCGCTGTGCTGCAACTCGTAATCACCCTTCTCTTAGTGAGGGGGAAAGGGAAGAATTAGGCACAGAGATAACTACAAAGGACATCACAGAGACTATTAAATCATTGAAAAGTGGAAAAACTCCCAGCCCTGACTGGCTTAATAATAATTTTTTTTTTAAATTAATGATTTAATCTCTCCACGCCTACAAACCCTTTATATTCAAGCATTTATAGAACAGATTTTACCACAAACTCTTGCTGAATCAATTATTACATTAATTCCAAAAAAATATAAAAATCTCAAGGAGCCAGGATCCTACAGGGCAATAGCCCTTTTAAATATGGATCAGAAGATACTAGCTAAGACTTTGGCTCATAGATTAAGCTTAGTTATCGGTAAATTAATACATCCAGATAAATACATCCGTTTACACCTAAACGACACTCGTTTTATAATTTGAGACATTTGATTAACGTAATATATTCGCAGAGAATGTCAAATGAAGATCTAACAATTATTTCACTGGATGCAGAAAAGGCTTTCGACCAAGTGGAATAGCCCAATCTTTTTACAGTGTTGTAAATATTCCAAATGGGAGAAAACTTTACGTTATGGGTGAAGCTTTTATATACTAACCCGACAGCTGGAACATTGACAAATCAAATGTTCACCTAAATTTTATTTATCTAGGGGCAACAAACAAGGATGTGCTCTCTCGCCGAGGCTATTTGTTTTAGCCATAGAACCTCTTGCCACGAGTATCAGGTCCCATCCAGACATTTATGGATATAATACGAAATACACCTCCAATAAAATTTTATATGCAATTCTATACATTACTAACCCCCAGGTTAGTATTCCAAAGGTATTAAACATTATAGAACAATTTGGTTCCTTTTCTGGATACAGAATTAACTGGAATAAAAGTGAAATCATGCCAATAAAAGATCAAGACACTTCTCAACTCCAACTCCAACTTTTAGAATTGTTACTGAAAAGTTCAGATATCTTGGAATTTATGTGATTAGAAAGTATTCCTCTCTCTTTAAAATAAACTTCCCACCATTAATCACTAAACTGTATGCGTATTAGCTTGGAGGATGTGGAATCGATATGGGTAGAGCTGCGAAACACTACGGGGCAGAAAACGCTAGTGGGAGTTGTGTACAGGCCACCTAACAGTACTAGTGGAGTTGGGGATGGCATCAAACAGGAAATTAGAAATGTGTGCGACAAAGGTAAAACAATTATAATGGGTGACTTCAATCTACATATAGATTGGGTGAATCAAATTGGCAGGGGTGCTGAGGAAAAGGATTTATTGGAATGTATGCGGGATAGTTTTCTAAACCAACATGTCGAGGAACCAATGAGGGAGCAGGCTATTCTAGACTGGGTATTGAGTAATGAGGAAGGGTTGGTTAGCAGTCTTGTTGTGTGTGGCCCCTTGAGCAAGAGTGACCATAATATGGTTGAGTTCTTCATTAGGATGGAGAGTGACATTGTTAATTCAGAAACAAGGGTCCTGAACTTAAAGAAAGGTGACTTTGAGGGTATGAGACGTGAATTGGCCAAGATAGAATGGCAAATGATTCTTAAAGGGTTGACGGTGGATATGCAATGGAAGGCATTTAAAAACTGCATGGATGAACTGCAACAATTGTTCATCCCAGGTTGGCAAAAGAATAAATCAGGGAAGGTAGTGCATCCGTGGATAACAAGGGAAATCAGGGATAGTATCAAAACAAAAGATAAAGCGTACAAATTAGCCAGAAAAAGCAGCCTACTAGAGGTCTGGGAGAAATTCAGAGTCCAGCAGAGGAGGACAACAGGCTTAATTAGGAAAGGGAAAATAGATTATGAAAGAGGGAACACAAAAACTGACTGCAAACGTTTTTATAGTTTTGTGAAGAGGAAAAGATTAGTTAAAACAAATGTAGGTCCCTTGCAGTCAGAAACAGGCAAATTGATCATGGGGAACAAGGACATGGCAGACCAATTGAATAACTACTTTGGTTCTGTCTTCACTAAGGAAGACATAAATAATCTGCCGGAAATAGCAGGGGACCACGGGTCAAATGAGATGGAGGAACTGAGTGAAATCCAGGTTAGCCAGGAAGTGGTGTTAGGTAAATTGAATGGATTAAAGGCCGATAAATCCCCAGGGCCAGATAGGTTGCATCCCAGAGTACTTAAGGAAGTAGCCGCAGAAATAGTGGATGCATTAGTGATAATTTTTCAAAACTCTTTAGATTCTGGAGTAGTTCCTGAGGATCGGAGGGTAGCTAATGTAACCCCACTTTTTAAAAAGGGAGGGAGAGAGAAAACAGGGAATTACAGACCAGTCAGTCTAACATCGGTGGTGGGGAAAATTCTGCAGTCAGTTATTAAAGATGGGATAGCAGCACATTTGGAAAGTGGTGAATTCATTGGACAAAGTCAGCATGGATTTATGAAAGGTAAATCATGTCTGACGAATCTTATAGAAGTTTTCGAGGATGTAACTAGTAGAGTGGATAAGGGAGAACCAGTGGATGTGTTATATCTGGACTTTCAGAAGGCTTTCGACAAGGTCCCACATAAGAGATTAGTATACAAACTTAAAGCAGACGGCATTGGGGGTTCAGTATTGATGTGGATAGAGAACTGGCTGGCAGACAGGAAGCAAAGAGTAGGAGTAAACGGATCCTTTTCAGAATGGCAGGCAGTGACTAGTGGGGTACCGCATGGCACAGTGCTGGGACCCCAGCTATTTACAATATATATTAATGATCTGGATGAGGAAATTGAATGCAACATTTCCAAGCTGTGAGAAGGATGCTAGGAGGCTGCAAGGTGACTTGGATAGGTTGGGTGAGTGGGCAAATGCATGGCAGATGCAGTATAATGTGGATAAATGTGAGGTTATCCACTTTGGTGGCAAAAACAGGAAAGTAGACTATTATCTGAATGGTGACCGATTAGGAAAAGGGGAAATGCAACGAGACCTGGGTGTCATGGTACACCAGTCATTGAAAGTAGGAATGCAGGTGCAGCAGGCAGTGAATAAAGCAAATGGTATTTTAGCATTCATAGGAAAAGGATTTGAGTATAAGAGCAGGGAGGTTCTATTGCAATTGTACAGGGTCTTGGTGAGACCACACCTGGAGTATTGCGTACAGTTTTGGTCTCCTAATCTGAGGAAAGACTTTCTTCCCATAGAGATGGTACGCCAGACTGATTCCTGGGATGGCAGGACTTTCATATGAAGAAAGACTGGATAGACTTGGCTTGTACACGCTAGAATTTAAAAGATTGAGGGGGAGATCTTATAGAAACTTACAAAATTCTTAAGGGGTTGGACAGGGTAGATGCAGGAAGATTATTCCCGTTGTTGGGGAAGTCCAGAACTAGGGGTCACAGTTTAAGGATAAGAGGGAAGTATTTTAGGACCGAGATGAGAAAATCATTTTTTACACAGAGAGTGGTGAATCTGTGGAATTCCTGCCACAGAAGGTAGTTGAGGCCAGTTCATTGGATATATTTAAGTGGGAGTTAGATGTGGCCCTTGTGGCTAAAGGGATTAGGGGGTATGGAGAGAAGGCAGGGATGTGATACTGAGTTGGATGATCAGCCATGATCATATCGATTGGCGGTGCAGGCTCGAAGGGCCGAATGGCCTACTCCTGCATCTATTTTCTATGTTTCTATGTTTCTATGTTTATCCAAATTTGGAAAACACTTCCTATTTCCCTTCTTGGTAGCTTAAATGCCATAACGATGATCTTCCTTCCGCAACTTTTATATTTATTCCAATCAATATCGATATATCTCCCTAAAAGCTTTTTCAAAATAATTGACTCTATTGTTCCTAACTTTATTTGGGACTACAAAACCCATAGAATACACAAAAGACATTTGTGTAAATCCAAAGAAAACGGAGGATTAGCTCTACCAAACTTTCTCTTTTACTACTGGGCAACTAATATTAAAAATAAATATATTCTGGTTGGGCGATACATGTCAACATGTAAATTGGTTAAAAATGAAGGGAAGATTGTTTACCTTTTAGTATAGACTCGATCCTCCTATCTCCAATACATTTGTATAATTCAACCTATGAGCAAAATCCGATAATACAAAGTACTATCCGTATCTGGAAACAGCTGAAACTCAGTCTTAAATTGAGAAACATGTCTCTCCTTCTTCCCATTGCAAATAATCCCTCGTTTAAACCGTCTACTTTGGATGTGGTGTTTGCTCAATGGAAGAATCTGGGAATCAATACTGTGGGAGACCTCATTCAGAAGGGGACTCTCTCCTCTTTTCAAGAACTGCAAGAGAAATATGATTTGAATGCCAATAATTTTTTTAGATATCTCCAACTTTGAGATTATGTGAAAATATATACACAAGATTGTGCTCATATGGGTCCAGATATATTAGATGACTGTTTGAATAGATATGCCGATACAAGTAAGATGATATCTTATATTTATAATACCCTTCTAAATATTGACACTCCACCTTCTGAGATTTATAGGCTAGCATGGGAGGACGAGCTGGGTCACCCCATTTCGAAAGATATATGGGAGGAAAGCCTACAATACATACATTACTGTTCATTAAATGCCAGGCATTGCCTGATACAATTTAAAGTATTGCATAGGCTATACTACTCAAAGACCATATTGAACAAGATCTTCCCAACTGTCTCTCCTCTTTGTGATAAATGTCACTTTCAAGAAGCCACCCTAACTCACACTTTTGTATCCTGTATAGAAATACAAAACGTCTGGATGGAAATATTCAATATTATTTCAAAAACACTTAAAACTCCATTGGAGCCAGATCCAAAACTAATAATATTAGGAATGTCAGAGGGCTGTGCTAATCTAATGATATTTCAAAGACGCTTCCTTGACTACGGTTTAATAACTGCGAAAAAACTTATACTTAAATTCTGGAAAAAGATAACAGTCCCCACAGTGAAGATGTGGATCACAGAAATGACCGAGATACTATATTTAGAAAAAATAAGGTTCATCTTGACTGACAAACCAGATCAATTTTCAAAAATATGGTCTCCTTTTATTGAATTTCTTCAACAACATAATGGTTGAACACAAACTCAAAACCGACAGAAGGGCTGGGTGAGCGGGCGTACGGAAGGGTAGTTGGATATATCTCCGCTACCTTTTTCACCTTTTCTCGTTCTGTTTTTGTTTCCTTACTTTTTTTTTTTCTTTTCTTCTTTCTTTCCTTTTTCCCCCTTTTTTTTCTTTCCTATCTAGTTAATAGTTTATAAAATTTTTAAACTGAAGCTGTACGAAAAGTGTATAACTGCTATGTCGACCATTTTTCTATGTACAATTGTTTCTAACAAAAATTTTAAATTAAAAAAAAAAAGACTGCAACTCTACCGCTGCGCCACCGTGCCACCACAAAATTGTTTGTTAATTGGAAATAAAGTAACTGGAAATCTGAAGTTGAAACAGAAAACACTCGGCAGGTTCAGAAGAAATGTGTTTGCCATGAATTAACTCTGCTGCTCTTTCCACAGTTGCTGCCTGATTGCTGATTGTTTCCAGCATTTGATACGTTTATTTCAGCTCTTTCTCTTAAGCCTATAATCTAACTAGCAACGGTATAATCAGAGTGTGTAAAGGACCAGTCAATTTTATAGGCACAGAATGTATTCATTTCAACGTCCTGTTACTAAGTTTCCTGAGCCATGGCTCATTGGAGAAATATTATGATTCTATGTAGAACATTTAAAGTTTCAAATAATGCATTATGATGCCACTCATTTCACAGAGGTCCAGCAAATATTGCAGCATATGAGGGCTTTGCTAATTCCAAACTTAAATGACGTTGTTAACCGTGATGACAAGTGCTGGTGAAACTGTTGTACCTTCTCAGCATGTCCTGTTTACATGCTCTGAACAATACTCTAACATGAATTGTCTGTTAAAGATGCAAAGCCGTGCCAGATATGCTTGTACATTATGCTGCAAATGCCCAGTTTCCCTTGTGATTCTGTCCTGGTGACGCAAGCTAGAAAACCAGCATTTGACATTGTAAAGTAATTATAATGGATTATTCGGCAATATCCAGCTGTTGGCCATCTGGTAAAACCCTAAGAGTCTTTTATGACCAGCAGCATCAAAATCCCAGCTTCACGAAACAGAGTTGAGTGGGTTGACATCTGCCAACCTCACAAAGTTAAACTTAGCTCATTTTAAATCATCTTCTGAAACCTCTGCTCTATGTTTTACAAGAGGAAAAGCCTGTGTGATCTCCAAAACCTCAATAGTCAGAATAATTTAAATGCAACAATGAAAAGATGGCTCAGTGGAGGATTTTGTAGAGCTGCTGCCTCACTCACAGTGCCAGAGACCTGCGTTCAATCCAGACCTTGGGTGCTGTCCACATGGAGTTTGCACGTTCACCCTGTGAGGGTTTCCTCCAGATGCTCCAGTTTTCTACCACGTGCCATAGAGGTGCAGAATTGCAGGATAATTGGCCTCTGTAAATTGCCCCACATTCATCGGAAATGGATGCAAAAAAGTGATATATGTAGAAATGGTGTGAACAAGTGATCGATGGTCGGTATGGACCTGGTGTGACAAAGGCCCTTGTACCCATGCTATTTCTTTAATTTTTTTTTTTTTTAAATCCACCTACCTCTCATTCAAGACACATACCCATCAATGATCCCTGGCCTCCAGTATGCAAAACAAACTTAAAATACAGAGCAAATCAGTATTTACTGTACGTATCGTAGAGAAGATTTGGTGTTGGTTGCTAAAGGGAGATGGACAATGTAGAAAGATTGAGGAGAATTTCAGAGCCAGCAATACTTCTTTCTTATGAGGGCAATGTCAGGGCCCATTGGTGAGAGAAAGCAAATAAATTAGGTGCAGGAGTAGGCCATTCGGCCCTTCGAGCCTGCACCCCATTCAATATGATGATGGCTGATCATCCAAGGAGTACCTGCCTTCTCTCCAACCCTCTGATTGCAAGGGCCCATCTCAGCCAAATCTCGACTACCCTCTGTGGCAGAAGTCTAGAGATTCACCACTCTCTTGGGAGTTCTTCTCATCTCAGTTTTGAACCCCTTGTCCTGGACTTCCCAACATCGGGAGCAATCTTCCTTCTAGCCTACCCCTTAAGAGAAGTTTCTATAAGATCCCCTCTCAGTCTCCTAAATTCTAGAGAGTATAAACCATGTCTATCCAGTCTTTCTTCATAAGACAGTCCTGACATCCCAGGAATCTGGTGAACCTTCTCTGCACTCCCTCTATGGCAAGAATGTCCTTCCTCAGATTTGGAAACCAAAACTGTACGCAATACTCCAGGTGTGGTCTCACCAAGACCCTGTACAACGGAAGAAGCTCATTGCTCCATCTCATCAAATCAATGAAGTCTAAGATCTTTGGGACATGAACATTGAATCCATTTGTCCTACCAAAGAGAATATTGTGCTCACCTATCTCCCAGACGTTTTACCAGTAAGAATTAGAAGAAGAAACTAACTTGGTTAATTTTTCTCACCCCTTGATCAAATTTTTTTGCATGGAATTTAACCATGATAAGACCAAACTATAATAATGCAGGGTTTTGTTCAGACTCAAAATATAGGCATGAAAGGGATGGGATACACATTGTATATGTATTATCTAGTCAACATGCAGTGACTGGGCTGTGTGTTTGTTATTATGGCTCCAGCATGCAGCCTGCAAACGATTGCTAACTGCTGGATGTGCACATGGTCATAAGATTAATCCCAACCCACTTCCTTCTATCAGTCTGTTTAGTTTATTGTCACGTCGATCGAGGTGCAATGAAAAGCTTTTTCTTTCGTGCTCTCCAGTCAGCGGAACGACAATACATGATTACAATCGAGCCATTTACAGTGTGGAAGAGATTTATAGTAAGAGCATGGAGTGATTGTAATATGTGATTGTCGATCTGCTCCTGTGGCTAGCACACATAGTCCCTGGCTTGGGCACCATCTTGGAGGCCTTCTGTGAAAGTTAGCCACAAGCATAGACATCAGCATAGCTGGAGGCACAAGAAACTGCAGATGCTGGATCCTTGAGCTAAAATTAAGTGCTGGAGGAACTCAACGGGTCGGGCAACATCTGTGGAGGGAATAAACAGACAACATTTTGGATCAGTACCCTTCTTCAGTCTATTAGGAGTAGATGAGGTCTAGCGGATAGGAAATTAGTTCCTATCCCCACGCCTGTCTAGTTTCCAGAAAGATCACTCCTCTGCAAACTTCTTAGTTCACTCAAGCTTTCCTACCCCACCCACCAGGGGCACATGAGCTCTTACACCTGTCCCTACACCTCCTCTCACTTTCATCCAGGGATTCTAACAGCCTTGCCAAGTGCTTCCAATGTGGCCTCCTTTGCAACGGCAAGACCAAGTGTAAACTAGTCGACTATTTTGCCAAACATTTGTGCTCTGTCCACCACGACCAGTTGGATCTCCCAGATGGTAACCATTTTAACACCCATTCACATTCCCATAAGGATCTTTCCGTCCCTGGCCTTCTCCATTGCCAGAGTGAGGCCACCTGCAAACTGAAGGAACAGCATCTCATATTTGACTTGAATAGTTTACAATGAATAGTATAAAATGAATTCTTCAATTTCAAGTGAATGGCCCCACCACCCCGATACATGTGCATTTGCACCACCACCTCCCAACCCCATGTATCTCCTTTCCCCTCCTTCGTACACTCATGTCCCATCCTTGAGTCTCCCATACTCCTTTTCACACACGTTCTCCTTCGCCATCCCTTTCTGCTCATATCCTCCCTCCAACATAACATTTAATTCCTGCTCTTCCTCCTTATCGGACATCCTGTTGTCTCTTTTTCTCCGCTAGCCTTTGTCACTTACTTCATCCACCCATCTGCCAATCAAACCCCCTACCCTACTTGTATCCACCTATCACTTGCCAGGCTTTGTCCCACACCATCTCTTTTTTCCAGCTTTATCCCCCCCCCTCCTCCATCAGTCTGAGGGAGAATCCCATCTAAAATATTGTCTGTCCATTTCCTCCACAGATGTTGCCTGACCTACTGAGTTAATCCAACTCTTTGTGCCTTGACCAGCATAGGTGGTGAGGGAGGCTGAACACACCATCATACATATGTCCTTTATGGGTTATGATGAAGGAATTTTGAAATCTATTGTATGGAATGCATCTTGGTCTTAGGCAGAATTACCTCATGCTTGTCAGATAGCAGTTAATCTCTGTTTAATGCAAATGTAATGGTTGTGACTTCCTTTACCACTTTACGAACAACAATATTTAAACTAAAGATGCTTTAAATCTATCTGCTTGCAACACAAGATGCCTGTCATCCCTCTGATTCATATTGCGATGCAGCTCAACTGAAAGGATAAAGTTTAGCATTCATAACATTTACCTAACCTCTAAACATTCTAAAGCAAAGAGTGCAAACTCACACAAACAGCAATGAGATTTTGACTGAGTAAAAATATTGGTCAGGACTTCATGATAGCTCCTCTTCTCAGCTTTAAAATAATCATCTGGGATCTTTTGTATTCAGTTCAGTTTTAGTTTAGTTTAGTTTATTGTCACATGTATCGAGGTACAATTAAAAGCTTTTGTTGCGTGCTAACCAGTCAGCAGAAAGACAATACATTCGCCAAAGAGACCATCAGTAACCTTTGTGTAACATTTTATCCAATTGATAGATGGTACTGACAAGAATGCAGCACTCCCTCAGTGCTGCACAGCATGTCAGCCTCATTAGGATGTTACGCTTATCTCTGGTGTCCGATTTGTTCCCACATTCTTTTAACTAAAGGTAAGAGTGCTATCAACTGAGCTATGGCTGACACCATTTGTTTAAACCAAGGAGCTTGGAACATGGAAACCGTCAGTGAAAGTGAGAGCAATATTATAAGCATGGACCTCCTGAAAGCAACAAGGCTGCTTCATATACAGTAGTTGGCTATGCTGATGAGAAATGCCTTCATTCCACCACTAAATTCATCCAGGTTGGTGACAATACCACACTCTGCAAATGGTTTCCCTATAATATTCAATAAACACGACCCAAGTTTGTCAAGATCCTCAATTCCTCCTTTATATTCTTACAAGTAATCAGAGCTCTGTAAATGAGGATATATAGACTTAAAGAGAAAACAAAATAATTTGAAGGATATCTTAAAACATGATAAATTCCATACTAGTTGTCACAGAACCTATCTTAATCAAAAAAGGTGCCCCAATATTTTGGAAAGTAGTTGTTAATTATTTGGTTGCTGGATTGAATCTGAATAATTTCTTTCAATAAAATTAAAGTTTGTCTCATTTCAGTTTTAGTTTTTCGAAGTTTTAGAAACTTCAGTTTCTAAATTCCATTGTTCAAAAGACTGTTATGTTCACTGTAAGCACTATTATCCTGGACACTCACCAGTTCTAAATTGATTAAAAAATCTAATTTATAATTCTGGTTGAGCAAAAATGTAATACAACTAAATATTGGCAAGACAAAAGTCTTTGCCTTCATTCCCCAGCTATTAATTTTCTCTGAGATCTGTCAAGATACTGAACCAAACTGAATACAGGTGAACCAAACTGATGAAAGTAAGCATACAGGTACAGCAGGCAGTGAAGAAAGCGAATGGCATGTTGGCCTTCATAACAAGAGGAGTTGAGTATAGGAGCAAAGAGGTCCTCCTGCAGTTGTACAGGGCCCTAGTGAGACCACACATGGAGTATTGTGTGCAGTTTTGGTCTCCAAACTTGAGGAAGGATATTTTTGCTATTGAAGGAGTGCAGAGTGGGTTCACGAGGTTAATTCCCGGGATGGCGGGACTGTCATATGTTGATAGATTGGAGCGGCTGGGCTTGTATACTCTGGAATTTAGAAGGATGAGAGGGAATCTTATTGAAGCATTTAAGATTATTAAGGATTTGGACACGCTAGAGGCAGGAAACATGTTCCTAATGTTGGGGGAGTCGAGAACCAGGGGCCATAGTTTAAGAATAAGGGGTAACGGAGACGAGGAAAAACCTTTTTCACACAGAGAGTTGTGAGTGCGAGGAATTCTCTGCCTCAGAGTGGTGGAAGCTGGTTCTGTGGATGTTTTCAAGAGGGAGTTAGATAGAGCTCTTTGGGATAGCGGAGTTAAGGGATATGGAGAGAAGGCAGAAATGGGGTGCTGATTGTGGATGATCAGCCATGATCACAATGGATGGAGGTGCTGGCTCGATGGGCCGAATAGCCTACTCCTGCACCTATTGTCTATTGTCTATTGTCACACAGTGTGATAATTGACCCTGAGGAAGCTTTGAATCATATACCTACTAATAAGTCCATCTTCTGTAGTCCACCTATAACATTCCCCAACTTCATCCTGCCTCACTTAACCTACTGTAAATTACTGTTCAAATCCTCACCTGTCTTGCAGCCGTGACCAAATTATTTCACAGCACAGCCTGTAATTATTCTCGCTCCTTCCTCCTGAACTTGGGATCATGAAAACTCTATGTACATTGGTTAATATTCATTGTTCATTCCACATGCATCTTCAGGAGGTGCTGCCACAAAGAGGCAGCTAATGTCATCAAAGACTCACACACCACCCTAGCCATGCTTTTATCTTGCCACTACCATTGGGAAGAGCGTACAGGAGCCTGAAGACTCCAGGTGACCTCCAGGTTCAAGAAGGCTTCTTCTAAGCAAACATCGGGCTCTTGAACACTACAAGACACTGACAACAACCCTGCCTCAGCAACCATGATGGCAAGATAAAGGGATCGGGGGGTATGGAGAGAAGGCAGGCACAGGATACTGAGTTGGATGATCAGCCATGATCATATTGAATGGCGGTGCAGGCTCGAAGGGCCGAATGGCCTACTCCTGCACCTATTTTCTATGTTTCTATGTTTCTATGATCTTCCATGGACTTTGTTTAGGTTGCACTATGGACTTCAGTTTTGCACTTTTATGGTGTAGTTGCTTCATATTACTTTAGTAACTTATTGCATTATTGATTATTGTTGTTGAGTTAATGTGCCTGCAATACCAAAGCAAGTAAGTAACATGACAATTAAGCACTGCTGACTCTTGACTCAACACCCCTCTACTTGATGGCATGGTGTCTGCTAACTAGTGTTTCGAGTTTAAAATTATATCATGTTTTAAAACCCTCCCTTGATCACTCCCGCTCTGTTTCTTTAATTCCGATAGTTTTACAATTATCCAAGATATTGACATACCTCCTATTTTGATATTCCTTGAATTCAATGTGTACTCCATTCATGGCTGTGATTTTAGCTGATAAAAGCTTTAAGCCCTAGAATTACCACTCCAACAATTATTCCTCCATTAGGATGCCTCGCAACGCCCCCATATCCTTGACCAAGCTATTGGTAACCTGTCCTAATATTAATTTATGTAGCTTAATATCACATTCTGTTTAGTAATTCTCCTATGGTGAGTCCTGAAACATTTGGCTGGGGTAAAGGCACAATATGAATATGATTTGCTGTTTTGTACTGCATGGCTGAACAGCAATATATCTGAACAGAGTGGTTGTTCAACAAAAGCAGTACCTGTCACCTTCGTTGAACTGCATCATTGCAAGAGGAAGCTGTGCATCATGCCAAATCTCCTGGGTTAAAAAAAAACTCTTTAAAATATATTGCATAATAACCTCCAGTCAATTACTTGTGATCATCGTTCCCTGCCAGTGAAAATCTGAACAACGCTTAGCTTTTATGCTAAGAGAAAATAGCAGTGAACATAACAGTAATATACCCGGTCTTTTGTGTACCAGTCAGGGTACAGAACAGTCTGTTGATTTAAAAATATTTGCTTTGACAGGGAAGAGATTGTGCATTCATGCTGTTTACCAAATTTATAAGCTTATGTGGAGATCAGGGAATGATCATTTTCACCCATGCAGTCATTCAAGAATTATTTGCTGATAACATGAATATGTTAATCCACAAGCTTTTATGCGCTGTGTGATGTTTCCCACTGTATTCCTTGATGATCACTATGGAATGTTGTGATTATTGTTACTGTTCAGAGGCCAAAGCATGCTGATCTCTCAAATGAAGCTGTCCTGGCAAGACCAGGGAGTTGTGAGATGATAAATTGCGGTAGGAAGAACGAGTAGAGATGGTGTAGAATAAAGGATGAAAATCAAAAAACCACTGGTACTGGAAATCTGAAATATAATCAGAAAATGCTGGAAGCATTCAACACATCAGGTAGCATCTATAGAAGGAGAAACAGATTTTTAATCTTAATGTTTTAAGATGAAAACATTTTAATGTTTTAGGTGGAAGACAATCTCTGACCTCAAGCATTAATGCCATGTCATATATATTATATAAATAATAATAAATAATAATATAATGATATATTATTTGCATTATATAAAAACGCGGGAGTTCACAACTGTCGTTATTCTGGCTGTTTATATTCCACCAAGTGCCAACGTCAAGCTAGCACTGAACACCTTGCTAGCATCAATCAACAAACTACAGACTGCGCACCCTGATGGGATTTCATCGTGGCTGGAGACTTCAACCAGGCTAATCTAAAAACTGTCCTCCCTAAATTCCACCAGCATGTCACGTGTCCGACGAGAGGTCAAAATACACTGGATCACGTGTACAGCAACATTAGGGATGGATACAAAGCCTCCTCTCTCCCTCTCACCTCGGCCAGTCTGAGCATCTATCACTCTTTCTCACCCCGGCATACAGACCTCTCATTATGAGAACCAAGCCCAGTGTGAGAAACATAAAGACTTGGCCCGAGGGCGCTGCCGCTCAACTTCAGGACTGTTTTGAGCGCGGGACCTGTTTGCAAACCAGGACATACAAGAATATACATCCACATCCTATATACAGAACTGTATCAACAACGTCACTGTCGACAGGGAGGCCAGGTGCTACCCAAACAACAAACCATGGATGACCAGGGATGTCAAGAAACTGCTGAGGGAACGCAACTCAGCCTTTAGATCTGGCAGTGATGAATTGTACAGCACTGCCAGATGTAAACTAAAGAGAGCCATTAAAGAGGCAAAGACAGCCTATGGAAGAAGGTTAGAGGGGTATTTTAACGAGAGGGACCCTTGGCGTGTCTGGCAGGGCATTCAGCAACTCACAAACTACAAGGGCAAGGGGGGGCCGATCATCAGCAGCAGTAACAACTCGCTAGCTGAGGAGCTCAACCACTTTTTCGCCCGTTTTGAGCTGAATGAGGTGGAGCCTGCACCTGCAGCCGCACCCAGCACTGACGACCTGCCACTCACTGTGAGTACGGAGGACATCAGAAGAACACACCGCAGGGTCAACCCCAGGAAGGCTGCTGGCCCAGATGGCATCCCAGGGAGAGTATTGCAGGACTGTGCAGACCAGTTAGTGAAGGTTTTTAGCGACATCTTTAACCTCTCTCTGTCAACGTGCACTGTCCCTAAATGCTTTAAGACTGCTACGGTAGGCGGCCCGGCTCTGGCCAGCAGCGGCCTCTGCAGCCTGTCCGCGTTTTTGTTATTTTTTGTCTGTGTTTTTGTGTAGTTTTTGTTATTTTGTGTGGGGGTGTGTTGGGGGGGGGGGGGGGGGGGGGGGGGGGGGGGGGGGAAACTTTTGAATCTCTCCCTGCACTGGAGACCCGACCTTTTCTCGTCGGGTCTCAGGTGTCGTTGAGGCCGCAACGAGGAGCGGCCTCCAACGGGAAGAAGCCGGGGACTCTGGTGCCGACTCACCGTTGCCGTCGCGGAGCTGGCCGAGACCGGAGCGGGTGGAGCGGTGGAGGAGCGCTGCTGCTGCTGCCGTTGCTGCTGCTGCTGCTGCTGCTGCTGCTGCTGCTGCTGCTGCTGCTGCCGAAGCCGCTGCTGCTGCTGAGTCGGAGGCTGCTACTGCGGGTCTGCGGACAGCTCGGACGACCCCGCGCGGCTCCCTGGAGGGAGAATGCTTTTCGGGGCTCCTGCAACGGCGAATTCTCCCGCCCGTGTTGCGGGGTCGAAGAGCTCCTGGAGCGGGGCCTAACGCCATTGCCCCGCGCGGCTGGAATGGCCGCGGGACTTTGCGAGCACACACCGGGGTCTCCAACACCAAGAGACCTCGCACCACCGGCGTGGCTTCAATGGCCGCGGGACAATCGCCATCGCCAGCCGGGGGCGTTGACTTTGACTCTGACATCGGGGGGGGGGGGGGGGGGGGGGAGAGTGCAGTGGAGAGAGAAGTTTTTTTGGCCTTCCATCACAGTTATGTGATGGATGTTTATGTTAAATGTAATTATGTTGTGTCTGGGGTCTATTTGTGTGTAATGTATGGCTGCAGAAACGGCATTTCGTTTGGACCTCCAGGGGTCCAAATGACAATTAAATTGACTCTTGACTCTTGATCGTGCCTGTACCCAAATAAACATCCATTACCAGCTTGAATGACTATAGACCTGTTGCTCTCACTTCAGTATTCAGTCAGGGTTCAGTGTTGATGTGGATAGAGAACTGGCTGGCAAACAGGAAGCAAAGAGTAGGAGTAAATGGGTCCTTTTCACAATGGCGGGCAGTGACTAGTGGGGTACCGCAAGGCTCAGTGCTGGGACCCCAGCTATTTACAATATATATTAATGATCTGGATGAAGGAATTGAAGGCAATATCTCCAAGTTTGCGGATGACACTAAGCTGGGGGGCAGTGTTAGCTGTGAGGAGGATGCTAGGAGACTGCAAGGTGACTTGGATAGGCTGCATGAGTGGGCAAATGTTTGGCAGATGCAGTATAATGTGGATAAATGTGAGGTTATCCATTTTGGTGGCAAAAACAGGAAAGCAGACTATTATCTAAATGGTGGCCGATTAGGGAAAGGGGAGATGCAGCGAGACCTGGGTATCATGGTACACCAGTCATTGAAAGTAGGCATGCAGGTGCAGCAGACAGTGAAGAAAGCAAATGGTATGTTAGCTTTCATAGCAAAAGGATTTGAGTATAGGAGCAGGGAGGTTCTACTGCAGTTGTACAGGGTCTTAGTGAGACCACACCTGGAGTATTGCGTACAGTTTTGGTCTCCAAATCTGAGGAAGGACATTATTGCCATAGAGGGAGTGCAGAGACGGTTCACCAGACTGACTCCTGGAATGTCAGGACTGTCTTATGAAGAAAGACTGGATAGACTTGGTTTATACTCTCTAGAATTTAGGAGATTGAGAGGGGATCTTATAGAAAATTACAAAATTCTTAAGGGGTTGGACAGGCTAGATGCAGGAAGATTGTTCCCAATGTTGGGGAAGTCCAGGACAAGGGGTCACAGCTTAAGGATAAGGGGGAAATCCTTTAAAACAGAGATGAGAAAAACTTTTTTCACACAGAGAGTGGTGAATCTCTGGAACTCTCTGCCACAGAGGGTAGTTGAGGCCATTTCATTGGCTATATTTAAGAGGGAGTTAGATGTGGCCCTTGTGGCTAAGGGGATCAGAGGGTATGGAGAGAAGGCAGGTACGGGATACTGAGTTGGATGATCAGCCATGATCATATTGAATGGCGGTGCAGGCTCGAAGGGCCGAATGGCCTACTCCTGCACCTAATTTGTATGTTGCAATGGTGATGAAGTGTTTTGAACGGCTGGTCCTGGCCCACATTAAGTCCTCACTCCCAACCACCCTGGATCAGCATCAGTTTGCATATAGAGCTAATAGGTCAACGGAGGATGCCATCAACATAGCTCTACATTCTGCACTGACACATCTGGAGCGTCCTGGCTCATATGTGAGGATGTTATTTGTAGATTTTAGTTCTGCATTTAATACCCTCATCCCCAGCAGAATGGTGGACAAACTGTCTGATCTGGGTGTTAATGCAAACACATGCGGATGGATTAAGGACTTTTTAACAAACCGCCCACAGACTGTCAGGATGAGGTCCAATTACTCCCCAGTCCTGACGCTCAGCACAGGAGTGCCACAAGGTTGTGTGCTGAGTCCCATCTTGTATACAATATACACTTATGACTGTATACCAACACACAGTACAAACAGGATCATCAAGTTTGCGAACGACACCACTGTGGTGGGACTGATAAACAACAACGACGAGTCTGCCTACAGGGATGAAGTCCAAAAACTGACTGTCTGGTGTACCAAAAACAACCTGGTACTCAACCCATCAAAGACAAAAGAACTGGTCGTTAACTTCAGGAGGAAGAGGAGAGAGGAACCTGCTCCCTTATACATCAAAGGAGACATGGTGGAGAGAGTCACTGGCTTTAAGTTCCTGGGAATAAACATCTCCCAGGACCTCAAATGGCAAATGAACACCGTCACTCTTGTGAAGAAGTCACATCAGCGTCTGTATTTCCTGAGGTCTCTGCGGAGAGCAAACGTCTCACAACCACTGCTGCTGTCCTTCTACCAATGCGCCGTGGAAAGTATCCTCTCCTATGGAATCCGGGTGTGGTTTGCTAGCTGTACTATGGCTGAGAGGAGGGCGCTGCAGGGAATTATAAAAACTGCACAGAGCATTACAAACGCTCAACTCCTTGGATGATATATATATAGGGCCTGATGCTTGCGCCGGGCCACAAATATCAAGCAGGACACATCCCACCCTGCCAATCACCTTTTCATTCTGCTACCCTCTGGGAGGCGATTCAGGTCTCTGAAGGCTCGCACCGGTAGACTAAAAAATAGTTTCTACCCATGTGCGATAAAAGAGCTTAATTCCAACAGAGAACACTGGGGAAGCAAAATGTAATTCCAAGAAATGCCGCCAAATTCTTTTAAATTCTTTTTAAATACTTATTTATTATTTTACTAGTAGGTGTACATATGTGTCAATGGTTGTCGTGTTTGTATTTTTTTTTAGCCGGAGGAGATGTAATGGAATTTTGTTGCACAGTATTGTGCAATGACAATAAACATATTAATTCATTGTAGCAACATTACACTATCAATTTGAAGAAAGGTCTCGACCTGAAATGTCACCCATTATTTCTATCCCAAAATGCTGCCTGCCCGCTGAGTTACTCCAGCTTTTTGTATTTCTCCGAGCAGATTTAGAAAATAGTTAATAAGGCCATAGAGTATAAAATCATGGAAGTCCTGCTGAGCTTTTTAAAACATCATCTTGGTCCCAACTGGAGTATTTCGCTCAATTCCAGTCATGTTGTTATAGAAAGGATGTGAAGAGTTTAGAGAATTGTGTTTTTAGAATGAGGAGTTATTGTAACAAGCTTCAATTGCCAATAAACTTTTAAGACAAGTGTATTATGAGCCTTGTTGTTTTCACAAGGTACAATCTTATCTCCACGGCAAATGTCAGTGCTGGGAATGTTGCACTGGTGGCTAATGGCTATGAGGATGCAAGCTGCTGATGAAGTTTCACATTGGAAAACCATGCACTTCAGTAGGAGGAATAAAAAAGCAGGGAGGAATAAACAGCTTCACGTTAAGCGGCCAGTCATTTCAAACAGAAGTAGGAAGACATTTCTTCCCGCAGAGGCTGGTGAACCTTCGGAATTCTCCAGCCCAGAGAGATGTGAAGAGCAGATCATTAGAAATATTTAAAGTAGAGATAGATAAACTGTTAAAAGGTAGGTGTCTGCGGGCCATGGGAATATGCCACAGAGAAGGAGTTGACACCTGGGATAGATCAGCCATGATCACATTGAAAAATGTGGCAGACCTGGGAGAACAGGTCACTTACTACTGTTTTTGTTTTTGTGTGTTCTTGTGTACACCCTTCCCCTCCTACCCCAGCATTTACATAACACATCCAAACAAATGTTCACATATTTACTTAGATCTGGCTACTTCTCTAATTGTGTCGTGAAAGTCTGGTCATGCTGGATCTCACAGAGGATCTCACAATTTCTCCAAACATTCGTATATTTGCCTCGATCATCTTACCTCGGCAAATGTGAATTATATCCAATTTCACCACTTTTCCACGACACCACAACACAGCGGTGATGAAAACGATAAACGTGAATCTTAAAGGACCCTCTATTCCATGTGCTGTGGCGTCTTCCTCCCTTATGTTCACTTCACCTGTGACAAGAGCAGATGGCATGCCATGAGTAATTAAAAGCAATAGTATTTCAGTACTGACTTTGCAGGACATGCTGTGTTTAAACATTTGGCAACTCCTTGCAGACTGTGATAGTCAGCCGAAAAAGCACTTCTGTCATCACATGCCAACATAATGGGTCCATGCAGACAAGTACTGGGATGCAGATGCAGGACATTTCTAACTATATTTTTCTGATTAGTTTGATTATAAATCTGATCCCTTTCACAGCTGGATAATTTCCCTCAGTAACATCAACTGATGATGTCATTTGTGAATAATGAAAGAGTGGATGAGGAGATGATGTTTCCATTAGTGGGAGAGTCTAGGACCAGAGTCCACAGGCTCAGAATAAAAGGACGTACCTTGAGAATGGAGATGAGGAGGAATTTAGTTAGTCAGTGGATAGTGGATCTATGGAATTCATTTCCACAGATGGCTGTGGAGGCTAAGCTATTGGGTATTTTTAAAGCAGAGATTGATGGGTTCTTAATTAGTAAGGGCATCTAAGGTTATGGAGAGAAGGCAGGAGTATGGGGTTTAGAGGGAAAAATAGATTACCCATGATTGAATGGCAGAGCAGACTCGATGAGTCAAATAGCCTAATTCTGTGCCTGTGTCTTATGATTTTATAAATTTCTCCTTCACCCATCAAAGATAAATGCTAAGCAAATCATCCTCACATACATAGCTGCATTAAACCCGTGTTGCATGGAGGAGTACCTATGGATATCCCTACTGCTGCATCTGGGCTGCAGTGTTCAATATGGGTTTGAGCATACATCACTTAGCTATTTACCCTCAACTGCTGCCACCCAGCACGTGCCAGTGCAATTGCCATTTGGGGACTGAGACCTAGATCTGCTCATAGTTACCTATTATGACCATTGATGGGGATCACCCTCCCACCAGTGTAATGACGGTACCCGGACGTGGCGCCGACAGACAAGAAGCCGAAGCAAAGAAGTCGAAGCCAAAGAACAGAATGGAAACGAGGCCGAAACGGCAATAAACCGAAAGAGTCCGAAGACAAAATGCCTATTAACCGAAAAGACGGGACACCTAAATGCCAACTGACCGAAAGGGCGGGACGCCTAAAACCCAAGGAACCAAAAAGCTGCGTCGCCTAAAAGAAAACTTACCGAATGGCCGCTCTGTCGAAACGCCACCTACCCGAAAGGCGGCGTCGCCTGCAGGCCAAAGGACCGACTGCCGCTCAACAGAAAAGTCCAATAATGGACTTCACGTTGCTGGGGGGTGGGACTTGTCAGCGATTGGTCCAGACCCCCGCGTCCATCACATCACGGCGAAGGCATGAACAGTGTCCCAAACCTCTGCTCCACCTGACCCGCAGCCCGCAGAGGGTGGCCGTGGGAGAGTGGGGGCTGTCCCGAGCGATGCCCGCCTTCGGCCGCTTTCAACTTGGTGCTTGGCTTTCAGACTGCCCAGTCACCTATGGCTTGTGTGGGAAAATGAACCCCACGCTCTCCTCTTCTCTCTCTCTCCCCCTCCTTATGTATCCTGGGATGCAGACCATCAGGCCCTGGGGATTTATCAGCCTTTAGTCCCATCAGTCGACCCAACACTATTTCCTGCCAAATGTGGATTTCCTTCAGTTCTTCCGTCACCCCAGATCCTCTGGCCACTAGTATATCAGGAAGATTGTTTGTGTCCTCCTTAGTGAAGAAGGATCCAAAGTACCCGTTCAACTCATCTGCCATTTCCCCATAATAAATTCAACTTTTTCAGTCTTCAAGGGTCAAGCTTTGGTCGTAACTATTTTTTTTCTCTTCACATACCTAAAGAAACTTTTACTATCCTCCTTTATATTCTTAGCTAGCTTACCTTCGTACTTCATCTTTTCTCCCTGCATTGCCTTTTCAGTTATCTTCTGTTGCTCTTTAAACATTACCCAAACCTCTTGCTTCCCGCTCATCTTTGCTACATTGTACTTCTTCTCATTTATTTTTATTTTTTCATTGATGTCACAGTCTTACTGTGATGTCACAGTCTTACCGTGAAATCAATGTCTTACCTGCCAGCCTCAGTTTTCAATGGTCAGAATAATGGAATCTGTCAGTGAGGCCCCATCACTGTTTGCAGCAATCGTAGAGTCATAGAATTGGACAGGATGGAAAAAGAACCTTCCGCCCAACTTTTCAATGTCGACCAAGATGTCTCATCCATGCAGGTCTCTCCTGCCCAAGTTTGGTCCTCGTCTCTCTTCAACAAGCTCCTCTGGCAAACTCCTGCAAATTCTTCACTAGCTTTTCACAGTGTCCTCGGATAAATCTGATCATGTCTAGGGCATTTATATAGCTTCATACGCCTTAGGATGACCATCATCTGCTTGACCATACTACGGACTATTCTCATGGCATCCATTAACTGACCCAAGTTCTTCAGTGTTTATGTCTTCCTCGAGGTAAACACATAGGAGAAATACTCATTGAGGACCTTGTCCATATCTTGCAGCTCCATACAGAGATTAATGTTTTGGTTTCTGAGAAGCCCCATTCCCTCTCTAGTTATCTTATTTCCCTTCACGTAGAAATTACGTCTAAATGATTTCCATGGACCCTTGATCATCCCAGATTTCCCACAAACATGGTGCCATTCATGGCATGGGATGCCAGCAGTGTAAACCATCTCATACGGGCTGCCCAGACACACAGACACATCATATCCCCTGTTGTCTCACCTCCATGGTACCATTTCTACAGCAGATCCGCCATTGCCTTGGGGGGAACACTTTATGTCCTGGTGCTCTTCCCAGTGATCAGCGTGACAATGACGTGGCTTGATAAGCGATGAGCTATTGCCAACAATAGGTTGAGACATTCCTTCTTCTTAGTGGTGCATTAGGCTGGTTTATTACATTGCACCTTCCAGCTAATTATTGTTGCACTGAATCTTGAGATGTGTTGGTGCAAAATGCAATTGCTCCATTACAATCTGTGAAACTGGTAGAATGCAAAATGATTCTTTTTTTAAAAACAGCCAATCGGCGCTGTTGGTTAATATTCAATGTTGTAAGGCTGACTGATTGCAAAATCCCACCAATGGCTGGGCTTCCTGAAAACTGATTTTCTTATGATGTTTTATCATATTAGATTAGAGAAGATTTCACTTTCTAGATCCCCGCATACAATGAAAGTGAAAAAAAAACATGTTCACAAACATTTTCTTACTCTTCAGATTCATTTACAGATGACTGGCACTAGGTGAGGGTTGAGCTCCTAAAAATGGCCTGTGCCGTGATTCTCAATAAACAAAACAGTAGCATGTCCCAAGAAGCAGGAGTGGAAAAATAGGTTTATTTATTGTGTAGGAAATAACTGCAGATGCTGGTTGAAATCGAATGTAGACACAAAATGCTGGAGTAACTCAGCAGGATGGGCAGCATCTATGGAGAGAAGGAATGGGTGAAGAATGGTCTCGATCTGAAACGTCACCCATTCCTCTCCAGAGATGCTGTCTGTCCCGCTGAGTTACTCCAACATTTTGTGCCTACATTAGGATTATTTATTAATGTTTTTTTCACAGAAATTATATGAGAGCAAATTTTATTGTTTACTAGACCAAGTGCAGGCCCATTGGGTCTGCTCCCCCAATGCAGCCGTTCCCTACCCATAGCCCCCATGGGAGACGTGGTCCTCCAATTCACGGCTTTCCCGCAGTCAGCAGTGCGGCTGTTTTTAAATGGCGTCTTGGAGGCGAGAGGCGGGACGCCAGCAGCCGTTATGGTCGCTGGCCAGCAGGAGGCGACAAAATGTGTGAGTGGGGGGGGAGAAGGATTTTATTAAAAATGTGTACATAAACAAGACAAAATTTAATGAGGAGTGGATACTTGGAATGAAAAGTGAAATCTCTACCGAAATGGAAAAAATGTCGGCGTTTCTGGGTCTGGCGTTGGCGTAGCAATGAATCAAATGCTGGCAACCACTAGTCAGGCAGAAGCCAGCCACAGCCAGCCAGCCAGCAGCCACAGAGTTTTAATATTAAATAGATATAGATAGATAGATTTCAAATTTTCCACGTGATGATTTTTGAATTTTGTAAGGATGAGCTTTTGCTATTCGAATGGGGTCACGTACTCTTTATCATTCAATATTTTTGAACACTAAATATTACATTGTAGGATTCTTGCAGTGAACAAGTGTAGGATTCAGTTATTTGAGCAGTGTATAAAAATCTATTATTATTTAATATTTTTGTGTTGAGTAATTCTTAACTTGCCAAAATTGCTCTAAAGAATGTCTTGAATGTTGCTGCATCTTTCAGTGTAGACGTGCTCTTTTTTTTCACCTTAAAACTAATTTTCAGAGTGGACAAATGTGTTGGTGAGAACCACAGAGGTAAGAGATGACCTGAATGTATTGTGAATTACCTGATCTCTGTCATCCAGCTAAAAGGTCACTTTGTCTCTTCCAGAAATGGTATAACATGCTTCTTACTAAATATAATTTACTAAGACTAAGATTGAGTGGCCTTTGGGTTTCACCTTATGATATAAAGCCAGAGATTTGTAAGAAATAGAGGCAACACAAGAACTGTGAACACATAAAACATTCCTGCTTCAGTATTTATCAGTTTTTAACCACTGGATACAATGCTCCCAGCAATCAATTATTGTTTACTGCTGGGGGTTGAAGCTACACTGACAAAACCACGGATCAATTTTACTACCTTTATTTATTCTTTTATTTTTATGTTCACTATTATCTAAGTCTTTAATCTCATCTTTCGAAATGTTTATATAATTTATCTTTAGATAGAATCAAATGAATTGGATTTACTGTGTTCTGTTTGCAGCTGAAGGACTATGGAACTGATCCGAGCCATTAATTCAAATATTTGCTTCTAAGAAAGTAATTAACCTCTTTTGTCTTCATATCTTACCCGAAAGAGAGATTACCCTTTGCGTGTCCAGCCTGAGGTGTAATTTAAAACTGTCAGCAGGGAAAGCCTTGTAGAAATATATTTGTGATTACAGCCCTCTGAAGAAGTGTAATGTAGTTACTGTATGGAGAATGCTGAAATTTTCAAAGGAAGTACAAAAACGTCAATGAAAGCAAGGTGGAGAGGGTTATAAACGGAGCAACCAGTTTACTAGTCCCTGGTTTACACTTTGGGCACAATTAAATTTTGCTTCCACAGAAACAAGCCACTGTCCATCAATCCTGCATCAAATCACTGAAAGAAATTTCCAAAATAATCCAGTTTTCCCCATAAACATGCTATTTTTTCATGTATTTCTCCATTTAACTATATCAATTTAGATGCTCAATCAATGCAATCCAGGTGATCACAACAAGCTACACAAAAAAAATCAATTTTCTCCTCATAAATAATCGCCATTTTTCTCATCAGTTTACTTAATAGATTTAAACAACTCCTGTCTCTTATATTTTTTTTAAGGAAAGCCAGTGTCCCTATTTTTTTCCTCAGGTAAGTCCCTCGTTCGTGATTTTAATCTCGTAAAGCCTTAGCCTCAAACCCCTAAGGCTTTGATATTGTTTCCAAAGTATACAGCCCAGAATCAAACCCAGCACTCCCCCTTGGATTCCACGTGTGTTATAGTGTTTACCACAGCATTTTATCTTTTGTATAATGAAATCATAGAGCTACATAGCAATAAAGCATGGAAATAGGTCCAGCGGTCCAACTTGTCCATACAGACCAAGTTATCATTCAGGGCTAGTCCTGTTTGCCATCATTTTACTGATACTCCTTCCTATCCACATAGCTGTCCATACAATCAGTATAATCGTATATATATATATATATATGTATGTATATATATATATATGTATGTATATATATATATATATATATATATATATATATATATACACATATTGTGTGTGTATATATATATATGTGTATATATATATATACACATACATATACATACACATACACACATATATATATATATATATATATGTATATGTATATATATATATATACATATATACATATATACATATATATATATACACATATACATATATACATATATATATATATATATATATATATATATATATATATATATATATATATATATATATATATATATATATATATATATATATATATATATACATATACATACATATATATATATATACATACACATATATGTATGTATATATATGTGTACACATATATATATACATATACACACATATATACATATATATATATATACACATACACACACACACATATATATACATATACATATATATATACATATACAGGTGCACAACCTTTTATCCGAAAGCCTTGGGACCAGACACTTTTCGTAATTCAGAATTTGTCGGTCTTCGGAATGGAAATTTTTTTGCGTAGATTTTAATGGCTGGCTCAGTGGTAGAGTGTTCGGCTCATATCCGCAAGGTCGCGAGTTTGCGCCTTGATCCCGGCAGTTACTCGGTCGCGAGCTTGAGTCTTCAATGTGGTTTTTTTTTGCAGAATAAATGTTTGTATGAAATGCAGTGTAGGAGAGGTGTACTGACTGTGTGGGCAGAACTTTGGAAGTGATTGCCCACCAGTCTAAAAAGCAGCTGTGTCTCCCTGTCCCTGGGATAGCAGGGGGCGATCAAACAGCACAATACCCCCCTCCCCCTCCAACTCCAGAGGAATCCGCTCCCCGATGGGCCGCTACGGCGACAAGTGGCAGTTTGCCCACAGCCCGAGCTGCGCCACCCCAAGAACACCATGCACACCATCAGCTTCTGCCCCTACGTTTTCCTCTGGAGTTGGAGCGGGGCTGGGCTGGAGTTGCTGCTGGTTGTGGGTCTCTGAGATCTCCGTGCTTGCAGTGGGCCTGGGGGTCGCTGTCCCATTGGTCCTGACGTCTCCGGCCACCCCCCTGGACTGAAGCTGAGACTGGGAACTGTACCGCCCTTGCCCCCTCCCTCTGCAACTGCAAACAACCCCACTCTCCTGCAAGGGCGGTACAGTTCCCGGAGGATAGCAGGTGGCCGGAGACGTCAGGACCAACAGGAACCCGCTCCCCGATGGGCCCCTACGACGCCCCGAGCTGCGCCCCGTCATCCGCAACACAGGTTCCCCTGTTGTTGGAGCGGGGCTGGGCTGGGCTGCTGTTGGCTGTGGGTCTCTGGGTTCTCCGTGCTTGCGGTGGGCCGGGTGGTCGACGTCCAATTGGTCCTGACGTCTCCGGTGACTGCACTGACCTGCAGCCATCGCCGACTTGAAGACAGTACAAAGCCCCCTCGCCGGTGCAATGAGCGGGGAGCTGGAGAGGGGAGGGAAGGGGTCACACACATGGCCGGGAAGCAAGGGGTGTAGGTGGGGTGAAACTGAAGGGAGCGACAATCTGCTGCTGCCTACACTGTGTATCGTGTCTACTGTGGGAACTTTTAACTCAGCGGGCAGACAGCAGCATATTGTCAATTATTAACCCTCCCGCGCAATATACCCTCACCTTCTCTTTTATGGATGGGGATTTAGTTCCCCTTTCTTTGAGGACCGACCGGAGGTTCCGCTGTCACCTCTGCGGGCCGCCCTCGGTGAACGTCCTGTCTCCCTGTCCCTGGGATAGTAGGGGGCGATCAAACAGCACAATACCCCCCTCCAACTCCAGAGGAATCCGCTCCCCGATGGGCCGCTATGGCGACAAGTGGCAGTTCGCCCACAGCCCGAGTTGCGCCACCCCAAGAACAAGACGTTATTCTTGCACACCATCAGCTTCTGCCCATACGGGGAGCGTGTTCTTCTGGAGTTGGAACGTTCCCAGAGACCCACAGCCTGCACCAGCCCAGCCCAGCCCCGCTCCAACTACAGGGGAACCTGGGTTGCGGATGACGGGGCGCAGCTCGGGGCGTCGTAGGGGCCCATCGGGGAGCGGGTTCCTGATGGTCCTGACGTCTCCGGCCACCTGCTATCCTCCAGGAACTGTACCGCCCTTGCAGGAGAGTGGGGTTGTTTGCAGTTGCAGAGGGAGGGGGCAAGGGCGGTACAGTTCCCAGTCTCAGCTCCAGTCCAGGGGGGTGGCCGGAGACGTCAGGACCAATGGGACAGCGACCCCCAGGCCCACTGCAAGCACGGAGATCTCAGAGACCCACAGCCAGCAGCAACTCCAGCCCAGCCCCGCTCCAACTCCAGAGGAAAACGTAGGGGCAGAAGCTGATGGTGTGCAAGGTGTTCTTGGGGTGGCGTAGCTCGGGCTGTGGGCAAACTGCCACTTGTCGCTGTAGCGGCCCATCGGGGAGCGAATTCCTCTGGAGTTGGAGGGGGAGGGGGGTATTGTGCTATTTGATCGCCCCCTGCTATCCCAGGGACAGGGAGACAGGACGTTCACCGAGGGCGGCCCGCAGAGGTGACAGCGGAACCTCCGGTCGGTCCTCGAAGAAAGGGGAACTAAATCCCCATCCATAAAAGAGGTGAGGGTATATTGCGCGGGAGGGTTAATAATTGACAATATGCTGCTGTCTGCCCGCTGAGTTAAAAGTTCCCACGGTAGACACGATACACAGTGTAGGCAGCAGCAGATTGTCGCTCCCTTCAGTTTCACCCCTCTGCTCCCCGGCCATGTGTTTGACCCCTTCCCTCCCCTCTCCAGCTCCCTGCTCATTGCACCGGCGCGGGGGCTTTGCACTGTCTTCAAGTCGGCGATGGCTGCAGGTCAGTGCAGTCACCGGAGACTGGAGTTGCTGATCTGGGATCTCCGTGCTTGCAGTGGGCCTGGGGGTCGGTGTTCCGTTGGTCCTGACGTCTCCGGTGACTGGCACATGCTGCTAGCATCGCGACGTGAAGACAGTACAAAGCCCTCGCGCCGGTGCAATGAGCGGGGAGCTGGAGAGGGGAGGGAAGGGGTCACACACATGGCCGGGAAGCAGAGGGGTGTAGGTGGGGTGAAACTGAAGGGAGCGACAATCTACTGCTGCCTGCACGCTGAGTTAGAAAGTTACCACGCAAGACTCACGATACACTGTGTATCGTGAGTCTACCGTGGGAACTTTTTAACGCAGCTGGCAGGTAGCAGCATATTGTCAATTATTAACCCTCCCGCGCAATATACCCTCATCTTCTCTTTTATGAATGGGGATTTAGTTCCCCTTTCTTCGAGGACCGACCGGAGGTTCCGCTGTCACCTCTGCGGGCCACCCTCGGTGAACGTTTTCAAGGACCTTTCTTCAAGGACCGAAAAAATGTCGCTATTCGGAGGTTTTCGTTATTTGGATCGTCGGATAAAAAGGTTGTGCACCTGTATATACATATATATACACATATATATATACACACATATATATACATATATACATATATATATATATACATACACACATACATATATATATATATATACACACACATATATATACATATATATATATATATATATATATACACACATATATATATATATAAATATATGTATATATATATATATATATATATATATACATATATATAAACACACACACACACACATATATATATATATATATATATATATATATATATATATATATATATATATATATATATATATATATATATATATGTATATATATATATATGTATATGTATATATACACACATATATATATGCACATATATACAACCTTTTATCCGAAATTCCGGAAACCGAAAAAGCTCTGAAAACCGGACATTTTTCCAGGATGTCGTCTGCACATCAAAGCTCAAGTTTTGGCGCCAAACTTGACCCGAAACGACCCACGGTCAATACAGGTCTGTACTACTGTAGCTACTTCACATCTGTAAATCATTGCTTAAATGATAGTCAAATTAGTTTGGAGGTCTTTTATGTGGGGGGGGGGGGGGGGGGGGGGGGGGGGGGGGGGGGGGGGGGGGGGAAGGGATCGAGTTCGTCGGGGTCGGAGCTTGGGGTCCGGGGAGGAGGCAGCCGCTCCAGACTTTCCCAGCCGCCGAGGAATTGTTTCACCCAACTCTGGAGTTCACGGCAAGAGGGCCCTGAAAATCATCGGACTGGCTACTGCATGTAAGTATATTTTCATGTGTTTAGCTTAGTTTGAGCCAGTTTATGTTTAAAGTTTTACATAATGTTTTATCATTTTTTTTAAATTATTTATTCGGAGGAATCAAGAATCCCCGAGCTAGGCCACCTAAGGCCATGTAGCCCCGCTAGGATGATAAGAGAGCGCTACCTCCCTCACCGAGAAACTGCCGGGATCGAGGCGCAAACTCGCGATCTTGCGGCCACGAGCCGAACACTCTACCACTGAGCCACGCGGTCCCCTGTAATATTTTATCTAAAAAACGTTAAAATCTACGCTAAAAATCTTCCATTCCGAAATCTGAAAAATTCCGAACTCCGAACAGTGTCTAGTCCCAAGGCTTTCGGATAAAAAGTTGTGCACCTGTATATCTTTATATTACTAAAAGTCTGATCTTGACCGCTTTTGGCCCACTGTGCTGCAATTTCCAAGAGAACGCCTCCACCTCCAGCCGTCATTTTTGGCCACCTCGCTCAGAGCCCACGTCTGCCTTCCTGGACCGGATGATTTTTCCCATCGATTAAAAATCAGAGAGATATTAATGATTTTTTTTAAATCACCATTCTCTCTGCTGCCCCTGCTGGAGGGAGGTGGAGGGACTATAAAATCAGGAAGTGGTGTGCCTCACTCAGTCTCTGCAAGATGGAGGTCACGTCTCTCTGAGCTCTGAATAACACTGAACACATGTCTACTCAACAGTGAGTGACCTTAATGTGATTTGAAAATGAAATATGGTTCGTTTGAAGTAAAAAGGCACTGCCTGCAAATGGTTGTTTGGGGGGTTTGGGTTGAAGTAAAAAAGGCACTCTCTCTCTCTCTCTCTCCCCCCTCCTCTCTCTCTCTCCCCCTCCTCTCTAAATCTCTCTCCCCCCTCCTCTCTCTTCCCACCTATCCCTCTCTCTTCTCCCCCCCTCTCTCCTACATCTCTCTCCCTCTCCCCCCCTCTCTCTCCCCTCTCTCCCCCTCCCTCTTTCTCTCCCCCCTCTCTCCTCCCCATCCCTCTCTCCCCTCCTCCCCCACCTTTCCCCCCTCACCCACCCTCCCACTTCTCCTCCCCTCCACCCCCCTCCCTCTTGCTCCTCTCTCTCTATCTCTGCCTCTCTATCTGTCTCTGCTCCTTCTCTCTCTGCCCTCACTCTGTACCCCCAGCCCCCCTCTCTAGATGTGACTGCAAGTTGGGGGCTATGCATCAGTAGATAGGGTGGTTATGGGGTAAAAGGAGCAAATTAATAATATTAATATAATATCAAGGGGGGTAATTAGCGTGTGTGCCGGGGGGGTGGGGGGGGGATATTTAGTGTGTGTGACGCTGCATGCCGCCTCCCCCCACACAACCGCATGCACGTTGGGGAACAGACCCAAAGGGTCTGCAATTGGTCTAGAATATATATATATAGATATATATATATAGAGATATATATATATATATATATATATATATATATAGAGAGAGAGAGATATATATATATATATACACACACACACACATATATATTAATATATATATATATATATATATATATATAAGCTTTAAAAACACTTTATTTACAACTATATCAAATTACGGTCCTTTGCCAGATTTGGTGTGTGAATGGCAGTCACCTCTATATAGATATGTTGCAGAACTTACCTTCAGCGGTGCTGCAGTTCTGTCACTGGCCGTGTTCGCATCTTTCGCGCCTTTGAAGGGGATTAAAATGCCACTTTTTCCTTCCTGTCCGAGATATATTTTCCCGGGCTACTACCTGATGCTGAAAATTAATTCCGACTACCGTTCTATAAATTTTTTTTTAAACCGTGGGACAATTTAATTGCTGGAGTAAAATTAAAAGGTACTTCTAACGCCGTCAACGCCGATAATGGGACGTATCTCACATATGGGACAAAACATAATGCAAGTCATTTATTTTACATATAAACTTGATTCTTAGGATTACTTTAATCAAAATTTCATCGGCGAAAATATGATTATGTAAATATACGAATCAGCAGTGTTTTTCCTGCCGATATGGGGTTTAAATTCACTGCAACCGCAACGTTCCAATCGATCGCGTTCCACAAATACCCACTCGCAAGATGATTTAAATGACCATTAATTTACGGGCATTAAACACTAAATCCCTTCCATTTGGCCTATAAATTCATGACAATGAGATTTAAAAATCATGTAATATTTTGAATTCTTGTGTGAATGGTGTTTGGACACTTAGGATATTTAAAAATGTTAACCTTTTCTTAAGAAATTGATAGATATTTAGATCTAATAATTGAATTTTGTAATTAGCTACAATTAGGTAACTAACTAATTATATGCTTTAATTTCAGGTCATCCAAGTAAGATTGTTTCATATTTGTTTCAAAATGCTTCAATCTATAATAACTGAAAATGTCATTCAGTTCTCTTAATTTTTAAGAAGGTTATGGGCTTTTGACTGTCCTCGATCACAGCTTTGGAGTTAAGTCAATGGAAAAGCAATAGGGAACAAGATGCTAATTTCAGTGTATGAAAATGGCCATAACTTTTTTAATACTGAAAATATGAAAGTGAATTAGGTGTCAAATTAAACTTATTTTATGCTTTATCTGATGGGATAAATTTCAGACATGATTTTTTAAATCTCAAAATTTTGTAACATTGCTACTCTATAGCCACAGCCATTGAAATTGTACTATTTCAGTTGTATTTAAAACTCTCAATTTTACTTCGGAGCCACGTGAGTGATTCCGTGAAGAACCCGCTCAGCACGCATGCGTGGCATTATGTTTCAGCAGGCAAAGCGGCTGCGGCAGGCGTTCCCGCTACAAGCCTGAAAGAGGAAGCTTTAGGTAAGTACTTACCTTCAGTTTAACCAGCGACTCGCGTCTGTTTGTTGCTCCAGGTGGAGCAAAGCAGCAGACGCAAGCGGCCCCCGTTGGACTCCGGGCAAGGAGCGTTCCGTTCACGGAAGGGGGAGATACGCCACCAGGACCACACACGCTGCGGTTCACAGACGGGGTGCTGCGCCGGTGCCAGTCCAGATGCAAGCGGCCCCCACTTGGATTCCGGGGGAGTCAGGCGCTCCCGCTACGGGGTGAAAGAAACGGATCGTCAGGTAAGCTCTGAGGTCGGGTTTTTCTTTCACAGAAGCCTTCTGCTTTCAGGCAGAGAAGAAAGACTCTAGAACAAACCTGTTCGGAAGAGGGGGGGGGGGGGGCAGCAACAAGGTGGCTTAACCGGCCTCCGCTATTCCCTGACACCGTGTCCGAGCCCAGCCTGGAAGTAAAGCCACGGAAGAGGCGTCCGGCCGGTGGCTTCCGACTTGTCGGACGGGGACATCTCTCCACCCGCACGGGGGAGACAGCCGCCTGAGCCGCTGGAGCAGGAGCTCCAGCGAGACGCGCTTCATGAGGGGCGCTCTCGCAGGGGGAGTTCAGGCACTCCCTCCACAGCCTTCTGCACTGTCCATTGCTTCCTCCTTACCCGAGAGTAGCTTTGGTGACCAGGACTGGGCTGGTCAAGAAGAGGGGACGATGGCTGAAGATCTCGGGAGTATGCAAGGGGTGCAGGAACAGGAAGAGCTGCTAGGTGTGATGGACCGCTACGTGGCAACCCCACGTGCAGGAGGCTGTTCAAGGCCCTACAGGAGAGGTGGTCAATGAGGTATACAGCTCCAGAGAACTGTGAGTCCCTTAAAGTGCCAGCTGTAAACAATCAAATGTGGGGGCACGTTGGGGCAAACGTTCGGAACCAGGAACTAAAACTGCAGCGGTCCTCAGGCTCCTGACGTCCGCCATCACATCGTCTGCTCGTTCTGTGGACCAATACGGAGATGACCACAACCTTCGTAAACAAATCATAAGACCTGCCATAAAATCCTAAATTTGCGGGGTTGTGCAAAACCCCAGCCACTGAGCCAGACCCACTGCTCTCTGGCAAAAACCTCACAAAGCATATGAAGGATATGGAGAGGCCTTAACAAGCTTTCGGTCTCATGAGGGCAGGCCCCGGGACGAGCAAAACCAAAAACAATAAGCAGCAGCACCCCATCGCGTCCATCAGTCGACGTCTACATATGGGACTGATGAAAGCTCGGGGTCCGCATTCTATCACCGAAAGTCTTCTTTAGACCAGGGCCCAGAGCGGACCCCATGGAAAATGTGCCACCCCCCAACGTCACCGCCACGTCAGACGACGTGCAACATTCGTTGGACCGGCAGGAAACAGAAGAATACCCATAACCATGGAGGTAGGTGGGTCTGGTTCCTACCAGCATATATAGAGTAATACTAACACACAGGAGTCTATCACGAGTGATCAGTATATACTCAATGGCATTAGTGGATACAAATACAATTCATACTAGAAAAATTGCCACCAGGTCAACATTCACCCCAGAGGGTATTTTCCCCTCTCCGTTAAGGAAACTAGAGGGACAAGCTGAACTGGTGAGACTAATTACAAAGGGTATCATGAGAAAACCTGAACCCTTGCAATATATTCACTAAACCCAAACAAGATGGTGGATGTCGCATCATCATTGACTTAAATTCACTCAATATGTTTGTTAAATATATACTTTTCAAAATGGAAACAGTTGTTACTGCCAAACAACTACATTCCAAAGGATACTTCATGGCAAGCATTGATCTTAGAGATGTTTACTATTTAGTACCATTCACAAGGATCATCGCAAATACCTGAAATTTACCTGGATGGGGCAGCTATAGCAGTTTAAAGCGATGTCTTAAATGGTAGGCAAGTTCATGGAATTGACTATGTTAGCTGTGTCAGCTACAAAACAGTTATTCAAAACCTTGGAATTGGCACAATCATGCAACAATTTAATGGTCAACAAACTGCCAACTACTCAACAAGTAACAGAGTAATTGGGATAATGGTAGCAGCATTTTCCGGTTGCATAATTCGGATCTTTGCACCAAAAACAACATACAGGTCATTATGATCGTGTCATGAAGTTACCCACTGAAGCAATATCAGAACTACAGTGGTGGGCAAAAAACATTTGGCATAGTTTACAGCCCTATTGTCATCACTAACCCTATGTTAGTTATTCAAACAGATGCCAGTGCTCAAGGCTGGGGAACAACTAACTCTATATCTAGCACAGGTAATAGATGGACTAATCCGGAGTCATCATTACCACTTACACTGGGCATTAATTATCTAGAGATGGGTGACTTTTATGGTTTAAAGCATATGCACAGATATACATCACTTGCATGTACGGTTACAAATAGATAAATACTACGGTGGTGGCCTACATTAAGCATATGGACGGCATAAAATTGGTATCATGCGACAAGTTGGTCAACACAATTTGGCAACGGTGTGTCGAAAGACATATTTGGTTACCAGTAACTTACCTGCCAGGTAGGCTAAATGCAGTGGCAGACACCAGGCGACGTAAATTTAATGACAACATCAAATGGATGTTCAAACCCCCCCCAAAAAAAAAAAATCGCAAAAGTTATCAAGCATTATGGCATGCCAGATATCGATTTATTTGCATCCAGGCTAAATCACCAGGTACCTATGTATGTCGCTTGGGAACCAGACCTGAGGCAGCAGCGGTAGATGCATTCGCGCTGGATTGGGGAAATTCTTCTTCTATTCATTTCCTCCCTTCTGCCTCATCAGTCGTGGACTACGCACAGTACAAATGGACTCTGCTTCAGGTATTTTGATAGTACCCGACTGGCCTACACAGCCATGGTTCACAATACTCCATGACATGGTTGTTGAAACTCCGATGGTATTCCCCAGTGACCCAGAGTTATTAACACCCAGTGTCGGGCACAAGCCACCCATGCCATGAAAAAAATCAAACTCCTGGGTTGCAGATTCTGCACAAACCACTTCTGGGACTGGGATTATCAGAACAAAACAGCTCCAGGACAACAGGCCATGGGGTCCCACTCGCTGGTGGTCAAACTAATGAAGGGTATTTACAACTCTAACCCCCTAGACCAAGGTAGACCCATACATGGGATGTCAGTGTGGTCCTGACATACCTCAGGGGATGGCCACCAGCCAGATCCCTCAACCTGGAACAATCTATGCTCAAAACACTCATGTTGATGGCACTTGTAGCTGCACAGAGGGTCCAGTCACTACACCTATTGCGACTGGACACCATGCTCACAGCTCCAGACCAGATCTCTGTCATTATCCAGGGAATAATGAAACAGAGCAGACCTGGAACACCTAATCCAGTTGTGGAATTCCGGGCTTACCCGCCAGAAACACGGTTATGTGCCATGACCCTACTATCCTACATAGACACAACCAAAATATTCTAGTGAGATGAAAAACCTTGTGGGTCAGTCATAAAAAACCTTAAGCAGGGATAAGCTGCTGGGATAACATGTACAAATTTCATTCCACCAGGGCAGCATCCACGTCGACGGCTAAAAGAATGGACGTGCCTATAGACCACATCCTGGCTACAGCAGTATGGTGGGGGGAAAGACCGTTCAGAAAATTTTATAATAAGCCGTTGGCAAAACCTGTTTTAGTTGCAGGAAAGATTTTACAGACAGCAAATATTTAATTTAAGCCCAGGGGAGCAATTTAATTTCTTTGTTGTTATTGTTAAAAAATACCATTGTGTTTTTCTACAAACAGATTCATTGGTTGATTACGATAACACACTTCCTCCCTCAAAGACTTCGGCAGTGATGTAGTAATAACTGTTACACGGTTTGAAATCACAGAGCTTTGAAATCTTCACAGAATCACTCACGTGACTCCGAAGTAAAATAGTAAGATTAAACGAGAACGTACCAGTTTGAAGTTTGATCTGTATTTTATGAGGAGTTACAATGAGGGATTACGTGCCCTCCGCTCCCACCCTCAATAATATGGGTCAAATTCATAAACTGATGTCTCCTTGACTTTATGATGTTTACTGCAATAACTGTGTCTATCTGTGATTCCACACAGCTGCTTTGAAGTATGCCGCGCATGCGTGCTGAGTGGGTTCTTCACGTAATCCCTCATCGTAACTCCTCATAAAATACAGATCAAACTTCAAATTGGTAAGCTCGTTTAATCTTACTATTTTTCCTTCCAAATTTTATTTTTTAAACATGCTAAATTAAATTTAATCAACTTTGCCTGCCCAAGTCCTGCTGAAATGTGCTGTATGTCGCTACCATAACATAACCTGTAACTTATCCAACTGTGGCCTACCACCACGGAAAGGTGAACCTATGCCTTACAACCACCAAATGTGACCATTTCAATGCTCATCTTACCTCCTTCACATCTACCACACTCTATATTCTTCAACACTACCTATTACCTGAATCCCAAAAGAAACCAAGGATAGGTGACAGTATTTTGGATGGACAAAGGCCGTCGAGGGGATGGTAATACTGAAGAAAACAATGGAAAGACACTTCTTTTCATGGATAATTGTTGAGAAACAGAGAGTTTTGACATGCTCTTGCATTATTCAAGATGAGCTTGATATGACTGAGTCAGTTCTGATAGTGGATAAATCTGTCAGAAATACATCAGACTGCCACAAAAGTTAGCCCCTTTGTATTAGCAGGAACAAGAATAAGAGTTAGTTATATCAGAGAGAATAACAGAATGGGCAACAGGGACAAATTTCCCACGGAAGGAGATAAAGATTTAAAATTTGAGAGACTAGCTGCCACATTGTCAACTGGAAAGCTATTCCCTTGAACAGGGGGCCAAAGGTTATGCAGTTGTGCATTTAAGAAAGGAATCGTAAGTGATTTGAAACACTTTCAGTGCGTGTGAAAAAAATAAGCGATGCATTTGCTATTTAGCCTTAAACTGTTTATGGTGAGGGTTGGATACACTGCACTTAGGGGACAGGGAAAACCTTTTCTGGATCCTCCATTGAGCCTTCTGTGAGATTCAACAAACCAATGACACGTCCTGGCAAATTCATCAAATAGCCAGAAGAGACAGATGATGCCACTTTGACATTGCAGGCATCATTACAGACATTTATGGAGGGGGTAAATCTTGCTTGCTGCATGATTGCTATTAGAAATGTCCGAGTCAGTTTGTAATTTGAAAACATCAAGGTGCTTAGCTACGCGGTGACTCAGTATGTGCAATTGAGCTGAGCACAGATGGCAAAACAGATTGGCTGGCGTGTAGATCTGCTCCCAACCTTGATACCTTCCTTTCAACTGCACAATGTTCCTTGGTGCTCTCTCCATGCCCTTGAAGGCTATGATTGAGGAGGCTTTGATGCACCCGATAAAAGGTGTGTTAAATCCTTTAGATACCTGACAACCAGTCATGTTGAGGTAGGTGAATAAAACATTTGTGTATACTGATCATTGAAATTTTATATAATAATCTATTTCACGTAATTATTCTCACAATGTTCATTATCTTAATTTGTGAACAATTTCCTGTATACAGAAAAAAAGCTTTTTTTTCAGAACAGGCTTCTTCCCATCTGTGCTAATTTTTTCATTCCCAGCTCACATGCAAGTTCAATCCTTTGACATATCTCCATGTATGTTTTCACATTGTGTTGCCTTGTCAACATAATTGGCATGGTACATTTCCTAGACAGCATTGAAACTCAAACGTAGACCATGGATCAGTGGAAGCCACTTTACTTCTGTGAAGGGCATTGTCAAACCAATTGTATTTTGAAGTTTATTCAGTAACTCTCATGCCATTTTTTCCTTTGTTCCAGTGACCATGTTTTTCCCAAAAGCAACCATATTGAGAAGGAGTGGAGAATATCTCTAAATGCTGCACCCTATTAACAATATAAATAGATGTTCTTCTTCCACCTTTCCCCTGCCACTCCAAAAATGACTTCAATTGCTGATGAACCTGTGCAATTCTTTCTCCCACCTCCTATTTTGTTTTCAAAGATAAATAGTCAACGTTGTGGTTTTCTGCTGTCCATAGCCCAGACGGAGCTGGTGGGGTATTGAGGTGTAAACAGCAAGAGATGGAAGAGTGTAGGAAGGAACTGAAGAAGCTGGTTTAAACCAAAGATAGACACAAAAACTGGAGTAACTCAGCAGGAGAGGCAGCATCTCTGGAGAGAAGGAATGGGTATACTTCTTCATACTAGTCAGGGGAAGGGAAATGAGCGATATAGACAGTCATGTAGAGATATTGAACAAATGAATGAAATATATGCAAGATATGCAAAGAAACGATGATAAAGGAAACAAGCCATTGTTAGCTGTTTGCTAGTTGAGAACAGGAACCTGCTTCCTTTATCATCGTTACTTTTTTGCATATCTTTCATTCATTTGTTCTATCTGTCAATATCTCTCATTTCCCTTTCCCCTGAAGAAGGGTCTCGACCCAAAACATCAGCCATTCCTTCTCTCCAGAGATACTGCCTGTCCCGCTGAGTTACTCCAGCATATTGTGTTTATCTAAGAGATGGAAGAGATTGGATATAGATTCTATCACGTTAATTCTCCACCCCACGTTGCTCTCGTGCATAGTTTCCTAATGGGAGCTGAAAGATCCCCTTTTTCCCCACAGAAGGAATTGAATATTTTAGTCATATCTAGTTCTAATATTTTAAAATATATTTATTTAACTGTCCATCAAACTTCCTTTCTCCAGTGAAACTTTATGGCGGTGTTTGAGGGTTTATTTGAGGTGCATTGTACACAATGTACATGCAGGTGTGCAGAATGTAATTCAATTAGGCCTAACTCCTACTCAAATAATTAACTGAGATTATGTTTTGGTTTCCAAAGTGTTGACTTTCACTGGGACTCACAAACTGTGTTAATAACACCAAATTGAGGTTGAACGGATGCACATGCACTGCATGAAAATATTCTTTAAAATGTCTGACACTCTGCAAATAAATTGCATTGAGATTATTGATTTTATTTTAACCAATCTTGAACATCCATAATTATTAGTGCTGGGTAGGATCTCAGCTGATAAGGATAATGCTTACCACGAATAAATAATCTTCACCACACAAATTAGATTCAATTTTAAGTACACAACTCAATATTAATTTTCTCATGAAAAGTGAAAGACATGAATAATCTGCTAGATATTTGTTTGTCAGCAAGCATTGTCATCTGTTAATCTAATAATAAAGGTTGGTTGGGCTGCACATTTAATAATGTAAGAATTTGAAAGTCTATTTCTCACTACACGAGAACCTTAGGTTTTAGCTATGCTCGCTCTAATTCATGCCAAATGTCTTGCAATGGTTGCTGTGCCCTCCACTTCTCCCTAACCCCAATGTGCAGATCACATTTGCTCTTTGACTTACGCACAGTTAAGAGCTGTAAAATCCAAAGCCGAAATAGTTTTACAGCAATAATAAGAGCTATGTATTTTCACTGTGACAGTGCTGATGGCTTAAGCACGTTTCCGGGAATGATATTTCAGGGGTATAAATGTGATCGACAGATTCTGAGCCCACTTGCACTTAGAATGAAGATGAACACAAAATGCTGGAGTAACTCAGTGGGACAGGCAGCATCTCTGGAGAGAAGGAATGCGTGACGTTTTGGTTCGAGACCCTTCTTCAGACAGTTTGAAGATGGGTCTCGACGCAAAACGTCATAAATTCCTGCTCTCCAGATATGATGCTTGCCCCGCTGTTACTCCAGCACTTTGTGTCTATCTTCCGGTTTACAGTTAGAATCACATGCAGCAAAATTCTGGCAGCAGGCTGTTGATAGGTTTAAAATATTAAGGAAATCCTGCATATTTTATCCCTTGTAAATAGGAATCCAATGATAGAGCACCTCCTTGCTTCCCATTGTAACCAAGATAAAAGATCTGGATTTAGGATCATTTATGTTGATCAGAAATGCGCTCAGAAATTATCTTTATGATTAGGAAGAACATTAGTTGCCAGTGTCAACGGAGACAGATGGAAGTAAAGAGTTCCTCCATCGGAAGAGTATGAAGGGTTTTGCTTGCAATCTCCACCGTTGCCAATGACATTTTTGCAACTCTTCCTTTTGCAATTCTGCCAGTACAGATCTGGATGCCACTTCTGAAAGTGAGAGACCACCTAAGGATATGTACTCCACCAACAGCTTGATGCAATCTGTCATCATAAAATAATCTTATCATGTTTGGTATGATCTGTGTGAATCTATACTGCTCCCCTTCCAAGAGCCATATATAATAGTAAGATTAAATGAGAACTTACCAGTTTGAAGTTTGATCTGTATTTTATGAGGAGTTACGATGAGGGATTACGTGAAGAACCCGTCCAGCACGCATGCGCGATATACTTCAAAGCAGCGGTGTGGAATCACAGGAAACACAATAATTGAAATAAACATAGTAAAGAAAAGGAGAACTTAAATACCAGTTGATCTCTATAATTGAGGGTGGGAGCGGAAGGCATGTAATCCCTCATCGTAACTCCTCATAAAATACAGATCAAACTTCAAACTGGTAAGTTCTCGTTTAATCTTACTGTTTTACTTCGGAGTCACGTGAGTGACTACGTGAAGATTTTAAAGCTCTGTGATTTCAAATCGTGTAACAGTCCATAATTCACTCGCTGCCGAAGTCATCCAAGGGTAGAAGTATGTTATCGTAACCAAACCTGAATCAGTTTGTAAAACAATAATGGTATTATTTGAAAATAATACCAAAGAAATTAATGCTCCCCCGGGCTAAATTATATATTTTTGCAGCGTCTAAAATTCTCTCTGCAAATGAAACAGGTTTTAATGGATTGTTGTAGAATGTTTGAAAGTTCTTCCCATGGACCACCCCGCTGTTACCAGGTTAGGTCCAGTGGCACATCCATACTGTTAGCCGCCGACGTGGATGCTGCTCTGGTGGAGTGAGATGTAAATATCGGTATCCACCCAGCAGCTCCTAATATCTGTTTGAGCCATTTAGACAAGGTTTGACTCGGTACCCTGACCCAGTGGCTTTTTTATGGCTGACCCATTTTGTCTCCCTCGGGAATTTTAGGTTGTGTTGCTACATTGTAGCAGGTGAGTCATGACACATAACGGTGGTCAGGTGGGTACGCCCGGAATTTCCATAATGAGTCCTGAAGTTCCTGGTCTGCTCTGTTTTACCAGCTCCTGAATGGTGAATGTTATTTGGTCTGGTGTTATGACCATATTGTCCAGTCTGAGTAGGTAAAAAGGCTGGACCCTTATGCTGAGACTAAGCCATCAGCATGGCCGTATACAGGGTAGCTGTTTTCAGAGTCAGAAATCTGGCTGGTGGCCATACCTTAAGCATGTCAGGACAACGCTGACATCCCAGATCTGGTATATCTGGGTCTTGGGACTTTGAATAGAAGGTACCACTCATTAATTTTGCCACGTGGACAAGATCTATGGCCTATTTCCTTTGGTGCCTGTCTTAGATAGGCTGACATTGCATTTCTAGCCCATTTGATAGTGTTACAGTTCAGACCTTCACCGTGGCGAAGGCTGGCCAGGAACAATCCCAGGTCCATCAAAAGTCTTTTTGGAATTTGCAACCCAGTAGACTTATTCTGCCATGGCATGGGTGACTTACGCCTGATACAGGGTGGATCAGTAGATCTGGTCCATGGGGAGACTAATCTCTATGTTTTCTCTCCTCTTCTACCTCATCAGTCAGGTTCTACGCAAAATACAGATGAATTTTGCTTCGGACTTTTTGGTAGTACCCGACTGGCCTACACAACCGTGGTTCCCAGTGATCCTTGAGGTCACTGAAACCCATGACCATTCCCCACGGACCAGATCTACTGATGCACCCTGTATCAGGCGTAAGACTTTTGATGGACCTGGGATTGTCATATAGGACCATGAACACGATGACAGCATCTCACCGACTCTACGAAGAAACAATATCTCTCCAGTATAAGAAATGGGAAACATACTGCTCGAGAACAGAGACAACCTACTAATCAACCACCATACCTATGTACCAGAGTTTCAGGCCAACCTTCGCCATAGTGAAGGTCTGAACTATAGAACAATCAAATGTGCTAGAAATGCACTGTCAACCAATACTTTGGTTTAACATGTCTGCCACAGTATTTAGCTCACCTGGTAGGTAAGTTGCTGATAGCCAAATATGTTTGATGACATACCATTACCAAATTGTGTTAATCAAATTGTCACATGATGTTGATTTTATTCCGCCCATGTAGTTTAGTATAGGCCACCACTGTGATATTGTCAAATTATAAACGCTATGTCTGAAGTGGTGATGACTCTAGATTAGTCCATTTACCACCTGTTCTGGATATGGGTTATTTTTGAATAAACGCTAGTACCTTAGCTCTAATGGAAAGCTCCAAGTTAAGTAGCTGGTAATGCTGCTACTAATTTTCCAATTACTCTTGCCACTTTGTCGAATGGTTGGTTGATTGTTAACCATTAATTTGTTAGGTTTGTGCCAATTATGCTGATTCTCCTTTTGGCAACATCATAGACATGTGGACTGAGTTAATTGAATACCAGATAGTCCATAGTTGTGGATGGTGTCAACATAGATTTATCTGGATTGTATGACAAAGCCCAGGCTAAATAAGTTTTTTAGTAGCTAATGCTGCTGATTTAGTTAATTCCATGGTTTTGCCTGTTGTTAAATAGCATTGAGATATGCCATGACAATGTGTTTCCTTAAAAGTGTCAGGGCAGGTTTGAACATCTTGGAAAACAGTTTTGGCTCATATTTAGCCCATTAGTCAATAATGTATACTGCCATAGTTACCCCATCCAGGTAAATTTTAGGTATCTCCGATGATCTTTATGAATGGGTACTGAATAGTATGCATCTTTTAAGTCGATGCCTACCATAAAGTATCTTTAGGAAATCCATGTTTGGCAGTTACAAATGTTTTCCATTAAAGTGTGTATACCTGGTAAAAGTATTCAAAGTGGTTAAGTCAATGATGGTGCGACATTCACCATCTATTTTGTTTTTATGGTAAGTTAATAAGGTTCCAAAGGTTCATATTTAGACTTCTTTATGACCCC
Source organism: Leucoraja erinaceus (assembly GCF_028641065.1). Taxonomy (NCBI): domain Eukaryota; kingdom Metazoa; phylum Chordata; class Chondrichthyes; order Rajiformes; family Rajidae; genus Leucoraja; species Leucoraja erinaceus. Next base: position 62,107,954 of record NC_073384.1, on the reverse strand, counting down.
TTTGTATGTCTTCTCCAGTTCAGCTTGTCCCTCATGTTTTCCTTTTTAGTGAGAGGGTAAAAACCCCTTTGGGGTGCATGCTGAACTGGTGGCAATTATTTCTTAAATTCAATTTTTATCCTTGAATACTTTTGGTATATAACTACCAAGTGTAATAGTTCTTCATGCTTCCAAACCAGGTGTGGTCCCCCCCACCGGTCAGCACAATCCCCTCACCTTTTATGTGATGGTAGGAACCATACTCACCTACCTCCACTGTTGTTCAGTGGTGTGTTCATTTATTTGGTTCCTGGTTCCTTGTCCGTTGGGGTGGTGTTGTTGGGGGGTGGCTCATTTTCCATGGATTCCGCTCTGGGCCCTGTCCTGAAAGATTTGCGGGGATGGCATGCGGGCCCCGAGCTTTCAACAGTACCATGAAGAAGATGCCTAATGGTGGACACATGGAGGTACTGCTGTCTGGTTTTGTGTGGTTTGCTCATTCCAGGACCTGCCCTCATGAGGCAGAATATCTTGGATACTTTGTCCAGTTTTTAGGCTTGATTTGGTAACTTTGCTAGATAGCAGGATCTGTGGTTCTGAGGTCGGCGTTCTCACAGTCCTGTGAATTTTTTAGGTTGAGGACAGGTTTTATGACTTCCTTGCAGAGCTTGTGGATCACATGCTGTGTTGAACAGTAGGCTCAGGTGTTTTGCCATACTACCCTGCCCCTCTGGAATGAGCATGCAAAATGATAGCCGACGTCAGGGGTATCAATATTGCAAATTAAGATTTTGGATTTTAAATGCCCTGCTCAATGTACCCCCAATAATGGTAGGCACTTTGAGCAAATGCAATTTTGGGGAGGCGTGATAAAGTCCAACGCCTCATGACTACCTGTCTTGGTAAGGTTTTTTAAAAAACAGGTAGTAAGCTGGCCGCCAGATTAGGCTGTAACGGCCATCTTGCTCGTGGTGTAGCCACGTAGCGGTATCTCACACCCAGCAGCTCTTCCTGGTCCTGTACCTCAAGCATACTCCCGATGTTGTTCAGCCAGTGACCCTTCTTCTTGACCAGCCCAGCCCTGGTCGCCAACGATCCCCTCTGATGAGGGAGATGCGATGGCCAGTGCTGTTAGTGCACTGGAGCGGGAGTGTTGTGCTCCTTTGGCGAGCTTGCCCCAGCTCCCAAGGCAAGTCTCGCTGGAGATTTTACTCCATGGCCTTTCTCTAAGGCTTGGAAACAGACACTCTCTCACTCTCGGGCAGTAGTTTGAAGTGCCGGCCTGTCTGTTATCCGTGTGTCTGTCTCCAGCCTGCTGCAACTGGTTGCAAACTTTGCTCAGGCGGCTTCCTCTGTCGTTGTTGCGGCGAGTCTCCTTGTCGGAGTATGCAGGGATTACCGGCCGGTCTGTATCTTGATTTGCCTCCAGCCCGCTGCTGTTGGTCAGGCAGCGCTAGCGGGCTGGGCTCGGCTCGGTACCCGTGACTGTGGACCGCAGCGTGTGCGGTCCAGGTGCCGCCTCTTGCCCCCTCCACTGACGGAACACTCCTTCCCTGGAGTCGAACGGGGGCAGTTTTCCTCTGTGCTGCTTTGCTCCAGTTTTCCTCTGGTGCACAAAGGGGAGCAAAGTTTGTGAATCCGAACCTGTGGGTAAGTACTTACCCAACGGTCCGTTCTTTCAAGTTTGTAGCGGGAGTGCCCGTACTCCCGTTCTTCGCTGTTGCAGTGCGTGAACGCTCATGTCATGCATGCGTGCTGGACGGGTTCTTCACGTAGTCACTCACGTGACTCCGAAGTAAAATTCCCGAGTTTGACTACTTAAAACTGATGCCTCAAATGAAATCCAACCATGGCTGAAATGGAAGAAAACCACCATGTCTTCCATACGAACCAGAAAACTTTACTGGTGCATGAAATTCATCATTCTGATGGTTTCAGATTACACGTATGGCTTGAGAGGAATGTGGATGGAATAGAAAACAGTTGGTTTTGTGATGACTAGAGGAATATTTCAATTGGTAGATCTACCCCTTTACGTGCATAATTGATACTCAAAATGCATAATTCTGAATTAAAAATAAGCATTAGCACAAATCCTATTTAACATTAATAATTAATAGGCACATTTCCACACCAAGTCTGCATTTTATATAATGGCAAATTGGTACAAATGTCACGAACACGCATTAAGCACTACTACAAAATTCTGTTGATCTTTTTTTATTCCATATTCAATGACCCTTCAGTTTCTAGTCAGCAGGAATACTGTGTTTGAATACAGTCTTATCTATAATTGATTTGCTATATAATATTCCTGCAGATCGCAATGTATGGGTCCTAATAATCATTTGTCTGCACGTTCTATGGTTTCCAAAATTCTCTAATTTTATACAGCAATATATCATTAAAAATTTAAGAAAAGTGATTGATGCAGATGCTAGATAACTGAAACATGGACCAATTTTTGAATGTCAATCAAAATATTGAATTGCAATAACAATGCACATTTCATGATACAGAATGATCAGATTCCAAAAAGCAGTATGATTGAGATTGGACTGTCTACAATTGATTCCAACCTAACAAACAAATGAGAACAAGTTTGCAATCAATTGAATCAAATGAACCACAAAATCAAATTGGTTGCTTAACACCCCCTTATCAGACGGATTAGGTTAAAATGACTTTACATGCTTGAATGGATTATTGACATTTTGACAAAAATAAGTTAAACCTTCAAATGTTTATAAATAGCATGAGAGAAGATTTAATGAAGCCTAAATTAGATAGCGCTGGAAACTGGTATTTAAGTTTAAGTTTAGGTCACATGTGCAGAGGTACAATGAAAAGCTTTGCTTTGCATGCTATTTGATCAAGTCAGATACAATCTAACCAAATTCAATTACAATGGAATCCTAAGAAGGGTCTCAAGCTGAAATGTCACGTATCCTTGTCTCCAGAGATACTGCATGACCTGCTGAGTCACTCCAGCAATTTGTGTCATTTTGTGTATTTACCAGCATCTGCTATTCTTTGCTTGTACATCAAGTACAATATCAATTGCAGCACCTTGAAGCTACACGTACTGTATCTCACCTCGTACCATTTAAAAAATCTTGCACAGATACTGACCTTCAAACAGAACCAATGGCTCTAATTTTATAAGAAGCCAGTTCAAGCAAGTTAGCATCAATTAAAACCAGCCTATTCCATTTAAAGTAGTGATGGCAGGGTCTCGATATCAGCAGCCCATCTCACAACTAAATATGAGCCTAAAGATGTGAGTACTTGTCAGCTGCAGCAGTTATCTGGGAGAAATTGAGGGTGATTGTTTAAGATTACTGTTGTGGCAGAAGCTGAAGGCAGAGAATGTAAACTCCCCAAAGTTCAGTGGAGGAAGTTTTAGTTCATCTTGTAGTCTGACAAAGTAGAGAGTTGAAGATGCATAGCTACATAGATACATAGACAATAATAATAATAATAATAATAATAATAATAATAATAATAATGTTTATTTATATAGCACTTTTCAACAAAATCAATTTGAACCAAAGTGCTTTACACAGATTGATTAAACTAATTGAACAGATGAAATGTCAATAAATCCATACAAAATAAAAAAGAAAAAGAAAAAAGACACAGAACTGTACACTATTGAAATCAACAAGAAACGCCCCCCCACAGCAGAATTCACTGTGAGGAAAGGCACAAAAAATATCCAGTTCTCCCCCTCATAGTCCACCCGAGGTCGGGGTCTATATGTGGCCTCCTCAGCAAACTCGATGTTCTCAGGCCCTCTGCCGCGAAGCTGGATCATCGGCGTCGGGTGAACATTCTTCAGCGGCCTGGACTGAAGCGGCCGCTTCCTCCCTGAAGACTGCAATGTCCAAAGTTCTCAGGTCGCGCTGGCCGGATCTCTGACACTGGCTAACTCGGACACCAGGCCCCGCGGTGTTGAAATCCAGTGCCGCCCACCCGCGGCTGGACGCTCTGCAGCCGCAGCTCAGCGATGTTGCAGTCGGCGTTCCCAGTGCCCCGGAGCTTACCCGAAGGCGACCCGGTAAGGTATCGCCCGCTCCGTGTTGGTGTTGGTGTCCCAGCATCTGCACCGCCGGCGAAGCTGTAGTCCCGGCAGGAAATCGTCGCTCCAGCGCTGCTCCAGCTCGATGGTAGGCCGCACAGAGAGGACGAAGAAGCGGTTCGGAAGAAAACCGCATCTCCGACCAGGTAGGACTGGGATTAAAACAGTTTTCCCCTTTCCCCCCCCACCCACCACATAAAAGAAGACTTCCAATGAACAATTTTCACGGACAGGACTAAAAATAAAAATAAAAAAGGGTGAAAGGAGTAGGCCATTCGGCCCTTCGAGCCTCCATCGCCATTCAATGTGATCATGGCTGATCATCCTCAATCAGTACCCCGTTCCTGCCTTCTCCCCACACCCCTTAATTCAGCTAGCCTTAAGAGCTCTTTTGAATCCAGTGAACCGGCCTCCTCTGCCATCTGAGGCAGAGAATTCCATAAACTCATAACATTCTGTGTGAAAAATATTTCCCTCATCTCAGGCCTACCCCTTATTCTTAAACTGTGGCCCCTGGTTCTGGACTCCCCCAACATCGGGAACATATTTCTTGCATCTAGCGTGCCCAATCCCTTAATAATTTTATATATTTCTATAAGATATCCTCTCATCCTTCTAAATTCCAGTGAATACAAGCCCAGTCGCTCCATTCTTTCATCATATGACAGTCCCGCCATCTCGGGAATTAACCTCGAAGATGGAGAACAAGCAAAGGTCATGGAATGAATCTCAGAGATAGCCAGAAAAAAATTAGACCATCTCAAGTGATGAACTGGGTATAACTGAACAGCAAAATCACACAAGGGAACACAGAAAAGGCTCCAAATGTGCAACAGGTCTTTAGGCGAAAATATACGATTAACATTTCAAAATAGGTTCCAATAAAATCTCATTAACTTGAAACAGTAATTACTTTATTTTAATTTAAATGATCATTTTGTAACCTTTTGTGTTCCATGTTTTCCAGATAACATGGTATTTTCTTTCACATTCTTGGATCTTGGAGGGGCAAATTGCTCATGGTGCGGGAGGTAATATTTTAGTGCAGATAGAAAATTGACTAGTAAACAGGAAGCAAAGAGAGTGGTTTATTTCTGATTGGCTGAATGTGTCATGGTGGTGTGTCATGGCGACCAGTGCTCAGATCTCAACATATTATCATTGATCAAAATCACTTGGATGAAGGCAAAGATGTTACGGTTGTTAAATTCACTGATGACATCAAGACCCACAAGACAGTATGGGGACAGTGAAGAGGACATGAAATGTACATGAAGGGATATTTATAGGTGAATGACATGGACAATGACCTGACCATTGATGTATAACATGGAAAAATATTAAATTGTCTATTTTGGTAGGAAAAACAGAAGAGATTAGATTGATCAGAGATGTATAGGGATGCGTATTCTAGTGGTGATTTGCAACGAGCTGGTATGTAGGTACGGCGCGTAATTAAAAACACTAACAGAATATTATATTTTATTGATAGAGGAAACATAGAAACATAGAAAATAAATGCAGGAGTAGGTCATTTGGCCCTTCGAGCCAGCACTACCATTCAATATGATCATAGCTGATCATCCAGAATCAGTACCCCATACCGGCATTTTCCCTATATCCCTCGATTCCATTAGCCCTAAGAGCTAAATCTAACTCTCTCTTGAAAACATCCAATGAATTGGCCTCCATTGCCTTCTGTGTCAGAGAATTCCACAGATTCACAACTCTCTGGGTGAAAAGGTTTTTCCTCGTCTCAGTCCTAAATGGCCTACCCCTATTCTTCCACTTTGACCCCTTGTTCTGGACTCCGCAACATCGAGAACATTTTCCTTGCATCTACCCTGTCCAATCCTCTAAGAATTTTATGTAGAAACATATAAAATTCTATAAGATTCCCTCTAATCCTAAATTCCAGCAATTACAAGCCCAGTTGACACATCCTTACATCATATTTTGACCCTTTCCTGCACTCCAGCCACCCATGAGCCACAACCATTGATTTTCACCGATGATGTTGACATCTCTCCAGGCCGCCAGCTGGTACGGGCCGTCAACCCAGCTGGATTCCATGCTCAGTGCTGGATAAAGAGTTTGAAGATGGGTCCCGACCCGAAATATCGCCTGTCTACGTTCTCCAGAGTTGCTGTCGAACCCGCTGAGTTACTCCAGCACTTTGTGTCCTTTTGTGTAATAACCAGCACCTGCAGTTGTTTGTTTCTTCTACTTAGACAATGATAAGACGTTACTCGGTTATAGTGGACAATTGGCAATACTAGACACCATTTCCCCCCTTATGTTTGTTATAACAAGGGTTTACTGTAATGGACCAGGTGTGAAGGACTGGCTTCTATTTTGTACATGGGGTGGGAGTTTGAAACTCTGGTAAGCCTAACTTTGCTTCTTAGAAGTGATGAGTATTGTCAACAAAATTAAAGGATGGAAAAGATCCATTGTTGAGGTGAGGGCTTCTCTAACAATGCCTGCTATGATGGAAAATAAATTGTGTAGCCAATAATTTAACAAAGACCCAGGAGAGTCAAGAGTGTTTAATTGTCACATTCCCAAAACGGAACAAAAAATTCTTATTTGCTGCAATTTTACATATCCATTAATGCATTAGCACAACAAATATACAATAATCAATAATACAGTAAAATCATAATCAATAATCCCAGGTAACAAAGGAGCAGATGCTGGAATCTAGAGTTGACTTGATTAAGGAAATGGGGATATAGATACCAAAATGTAAAACAAAATTCCTTTAATTCTAAATATAAAACACCAACCACCATTAAAACTCAAGTGAAATAAAATAGCACACATTGCTGTAAATGTTCAGTTCAAGCGAGGTTCAATAGAAGTAATTAACACTTAACACATGGTTAAAAGAATTCCTTGACAGTTAATCTCAGTTTAATTAATTATGCTCAGTTTTTAAGTGACTACAAAACAAGCTCCTTCAGTCACTTCAGACCACACTCATTTTCCACAGAGAGTTTAATTCTTATCTGCAGCACAAATGCAAGAACATCATGCATTCCAAAAATAAAATGACTGCTGATGCTAGAAATACAGTCACAGGAGAGAAATACACCAAGGTGCTGTTTTCCAATGGTAAACAAGTATATTTCGGGCAGCTACTTTGTATTGTTCATTTATGTAATTGCACATTGTTTACTTCACCCAAGTCACCATGGTATTTAGCTCCATTCCCTCTTCTATTATTTTGACAGAAAATTATTGATCTTAAAACATATTCGCTCACTGTATTTAATATCAATGTTACATTTTCATTTCTTTTCATTTTTTTGCTAATGCATCCATTTTTTTATTTCCTTTCCTTGCTTCTCTGCTCTCAATATGCTTCATCTATTCAATACTTGAAAGACTGTGAAAGGCAATGTCAAAGATTCCAGTGAGTGAAATTCATGCACTATTTTTACACAATGTGTTAACTTAGTCATTTTAAATGAATTAACACCTGTCTAAAAATGTGACTCATGGGAATGTGGTGCAAAAGTGATAAATGCTCCATATGAACCTTAGTAATCATGAATTCCACCTATTGCTGTGCATGTCTGGGGATAGATCAAAAAGAGATAGAAGTGGCAAAACAAGTCTGCACCTCAGCCTTGTGCTGTTCTACCTACTTATACCATAGCATGCACTGTTCCACCCTGAGGAGTGATCACTGGTCCATTTGTCTAAATTAAATATAATTGTTCTAGCTTTTCTTCTCATGTGAAACCATTATGAAGTTGTTACTGTTGATTTACACTGTTTTGGCTCAGCCAGGATGAAACCAAAAAGAATCTTCTGTGAATTAAACTGATATTCTTGCAATGCAAAGGGTCATCAAATTGTGCTGTGCTGAGCTGGGTTTTACAATCAATTATCTTTCATTAAGTGTCACACTGCCCTTGTTGTGAAAAGAGCAATTGCTAGTGGCTTACTTTGTTGCTGATCACAGTTTGCCGTGACCTCAAAATGCTGCTAAATTATGGAAAAATTAATCATTACCAAATTCTCAAATTTCCAGCTGTGAGTTTTGCAGAACATTGTAAATTGAATGAAAGGGAAAATCAATCCTGTTTAAGGGAAAATGCTTCAGACCAGAGAAACCACCAAGGGACACAATTCTATAGACTGTCACAGATGGAATGTCACTGCATAAGTGATTGTTAATGTTAACAAGTATACATTAATGACTCCTAAAAGCATTCCACTTTGCTTATTCCATCAGCAAAAGTGCATTAAATTACAGCTTTCAGTGTGACGTACCTATTATTCATGAATTCACATGCTGATACAGTAATCATATATTCCCATGAACACTTTCTCCAACACATATATAATGCATTACAAGATGATTACATGATGTACTTCATTTTACGTGTAGGTAGTGCACTGTAACAGATGGTGACCTAGCAGAGCTATTGTTCCAATAGCATCACTGACTTTCTAAATAATTTAATATCATGAACGACTCAGCAGGAGTGAGCCAGTAACAGAGAATACATTGAATTTAGTCCTTACTGTTCAAAATAAAAATCTAATATGGGATGTAGACCAGAGACAAAAATAATTTAATAATTAATCAGGGGTTTATGGAAATCTGCACACACACACGTGAAAGATCAACCTCCTTAATAATTGATTGAGTATTTAGTTTAGAGATTATTCATTAATTTAAGTGATAAAAATGGATTGTTATTTTAATGATTCCAATAAATTAACAATCGTTTTTAGAAACATAAGCAAAAAATATAAAATTATGTTTCTTTTTTATTTCCGTGTGACATCTGGGAATGATTGATCACTGTCACACTGCCAACAGAACTCAGTCACTTGCATTGTCACACTCCTGTGCAGAAATATTTTTAATTTTAATATTTGTTATTCATATTTATATTTAGAACATATATATTAATGTTGGCCAGGCATGAATTATTTTTGAAAAAATCTTACATTTAAAAATTCTACCAGGATAGCATGATTGAAAATGTCCTGCTTCTCATGCATTTATGACAAAGAATATCTGCCCCAATATCTGCCCCTTATGCAGTGACATTCCATCTGTGACAGTCTATAGAATTGTGTCCCTTGGTGGTTTCTCTGGTCTGAAGTATTTCCCCTTAAACAGGATTGATTTTCCCTTTCATTCAATTTACAATGTTCTGCTCCTATACAGCAGAGAAACAGGCCCTTCAGCCCATTTTGTCCATGCCGATCAAGTTGGCATATTGGGCTAGTCCCACTTACCTGCATTTGACCCAAATCCTTTCCATAAAGCTGTCCAAATGTCTTTCTAAAGTCGTGGTTGTATCCACTTCTATAGGTTCCCCTGGCAGCTTATTCCAGATACAGACTATCCTCTGAGTTAAAAAGTTGTCCCCGGGATCCTTCAAAAATGTCTCCTCTTTGGCCTTAAGCTATATTCTCTGGTATTGAACCCTTTTATAAAATTAAAATATAACACTTTAAAATGTGATTTAGATTCAGAATGTCTTGGGCAATGGAGGAATCATTGGCATTTGGACTAAATGGATTCCAATGTGGACGATGAGTTTGACTTTTCCTATGGCTAATCAGACAGGACAAAATCATCGATTTAAATATTTTCAAAGGTAATATTTAGTCATGTTAAATTATTGAGTTAATCTTTGCAACAAAAGGAAGGGAGAGAAATAATTTGAACGAGGATTATCATCTTCAAATGTAACAGTCATTATATGTAAATAAGTGGGACATCACAGCATAGCATAATTGATCATTTGTATTTTGATGTGTGAATAAACCAGGCACATCTTTTAGAGATTTCTGAGTTTCTAGTGTAATTGGCTGACATTTATACGTCAAAAGACCGGTGACTAGGAACTGTATGTTTTCCCTTTCTTTTCTTGGGGCGGCATGGTGGCGCAGCGGTAGAGTTGCTGCCTTACAGCGCTTGTAGCGCCGGAGACCTGGGTTTGATCCCGACTATCCTTATGGAGTTTGGACGTTCTTCTCATGACACACGTGGGTTTTTCTCCGAGATCTTCGGTTTCCTCCCACACTCCAAAGACATACAGATTAGTAGGTTAATTGGCTTGGTATACGTGTGAATTGTCCCGAGTGTGTGTAGGATAGTGTTAATGTGTGGGGATCGCTGGTCGGTGCAGACTCAGTGGGCTGAAGGGCCTGTTTCCGCGCTGTTTTTCTAAACTAAACTAAACTAAACCAAACCCAAAGGCTCAGCACCAATGATGAAGGAAAGTTGGCAACAAACTGAAGCTGTTTGAAGTAACCATATATATAACCATATAACAATTACAGCACGGAAACAGGCCATCTCGACCCTTCTAGTCCGTGCCGAACACGTATTCTCCCCTAGTCCCATATACCTGCGCTCATACCATAACCCTCCATTCCTTTCCCGTCCATATAACTATCCAATTTATTTTTAAATGATAAAAACGAACCCGCCTCCACCACCTTCGCTGGAAGCTCATTCCACACAGCCACCACTCTCTGAGTAAAGAAGTTGTATTCTTGTATTCTTGTATTCAAATTTTATTGTCATTGCCTCACTTTGAGACAACGAAATGAATTTCCCGTACAGGCAGTATCGTTAAAAAAAAAATCACAAGAAAAATAATAAAAATAAATAATAAATAAATAATAAAACATATTAAAAATAAAATTGAAATTGAATTAAAAATTTTAAAAAAAGCACAAACACAGAAAGTCCACAACACAACATAACATAAATGGCACCCAGGTGAGGAAGGCACCATAGTCCAGCCAGCCTCCCCTCCGTGTCCATCCGTGGTCGGGGCCTTCCGAGCACCCGCAGTCGCCGCCCCGGGTGGCCCGATGTTCAGGCCCTCACGCCGGGCTGGTGGAACGCCGACGCCGAACCCCGACGGTGAGCATCCTCCTCCTCAGCGGCCCGGACCTTCTGATCAGCCGCCTCCCGCTGCCGGAGTCTGCAGCTCCTGAGTCCACAGGCCGAGCTGGGCAGAGTCGCAGGACCCCGCGTTGATTAGTCAGTGCCGCCCGCGTTGGGAGCTCTGCAAACCGCAGCTCCATGATGTTGGTGCAGCAGGTCCAGCACTCCGGGCTCCAGACGGCGACCCCCGGTAAGGCATCGCCAGCCCCGCGATGTTCCAGCGCTGTCCCGCTGCTGCTGGAGCTCCGGTCGATCCCGGCAGGAAAGGCCGCGCCAATCCAGGTAGGTAGGCCGCTGTGGGGGGGGGGGGGGGGGAGGACGCGACTCGAATAATAGTCGCGTCCTCACCAGGAAGCGGCTGAAGTACGGTATCCCCCGCACCGTGCCCTCTTCCCCCACATAAAAACACCAAAAAAACACCAAAAAATACACTTTTAACATAACTAAATAAACAAAAAAACAAAAAGATACCAGGCTGTAGGTGGAGGCTGCTGGCACCAGCGCCACCGGAAGTTCCCCCTCATGTTACCCCTAAACTTCTGTCCCTTAATTCTCATGTCCCCTTGTTTGAATCTTCCCTACTCTCAGTGGGAAAAGCTTATCCACGTCAACTCTGTCTATCCCTCTCATCATTTTAAAGACCTCTATCAAGTCCCCCCTTAACCTTCTGCGCTCCAAAGAACAAAGTTTTCCAATCCAACAACTGACTGTATGCTTGGTGAAAAGGTGAGTCTTATAGTGCAAAGCCATTGTATATTGAACATGCAGAACATCCCATTGTAATGGGACTTGAATTCAGACTTCAGCACAGAAATAAATATGCATGCTGATTGTCAATGCAAAAGTGGAAATGCCTCAAAAATATCTCTGAAGGTCTGTCCTGGGCCCAGCACATTGATGCAATCATAAAGAAACCCCATCAATGCCTCTGACTCCTTAGAAGATTGAGGAGATTCAGAA